>NW_024433745.1:0-38312 GCF_017639785.1 Mesocricetus auratus | reverse complement strand
TTGACTGACCCATCTCATTTCAGAATTCTGTCCATCACTCCATGGATGTAAAACACCTGCAGGCCTCCTGACCGTAAAATACTCTCCTACCTCATTTTCCAAAATTCACTTTTTGTGATGGTGTTTAATCATAGTATGTAAATAAAATTATTATATAGTTTTGAGGTATGAATCATAAATTAAGAGACTGTATCTAACAGAATAATTTATGAGACATTATAGAGGTTGAACATCCCACTTCTCAGGTACACCTAATTTGTGGCAAGTGAACAAAAATGAACCTATGAGTTTCTGATATTAACAGACATTTAAACCCACAGTTAAACACTGAACTGAAGTCAAGGAACCCAATGACAGAGAGAGAGGGGCGATGAGCAAATTGGCAAATAATGGGCTGGCAAAACCAGCAGTGACAGCTGATCTGAACAGGAGAGAGCTCTTGGACCCCAGACCAACAGCTGTGAGGCAAGCATAGGACTGACCCGGACCCCCGAATTAGGAGGCCTGCGCAACCTATGAGCAGTGGATCAGTGTTTATCCCTGGAATACAAACAGACATCGTGTGTCCATAGAACAAAGAGAGATGCTCTCAGCCTGGACTCTTAGGGGAGTGCCTGGACCGTACCCTACCCTGAGTGAAATGACAGACTCTAGATATCCCCTATATGGAAGGAATTGGCATTAGGGTGGGAAGCTGGGAGGAGGGGAGGGAGAGGGAACTGGGATTGACATGTAAAACAAGCTATTTAAAACTAAAATAATAATAAAAAGACATTTCATGTTTAAGAATAAGAGAACAATTAAAACTGTATACTGGTAGTTATTTTTCATTCTTTTTTTAATTTTTTTTATTTTTCAGTTTAAATTTAGATAAGAAACAAGGTTGTTTCACAAGTCAGTTCCAGGTCCCTCTCCCTTTCCCTCCCCTCCTCCCATGCCTTCCCCACACCCCCCATTATCCTCTCATTTCCCCAGGGAGGGTGAGGCCTTCCATGGGGGTGTCCATAGTCTGTCATTTCATATAGGGCAGGGCCTAGACCCTTCGCCAAGAGTTCAGGGTGAGAGTGCACCTCACATTGTTGGATGGGAGACCAAAATCCTTTTGCATACTCAGGATGGGTACTGATCTGCTGCCCAAGGTTCAATAGATTACCTAGGCCTCCTCACTGACACTCACATTCAGGGGGTCTTGATTTTCCATCCTTTTATACTGGGATTTTTATAGTCATTGCTTTTGATTTAGAAAACAGGTTTTAATTTACTGGTGGATATATTTGTGTTATTATGGCAAGTTTAATGCTTTAAAATAAACCACAACTTACCTCTAGATATAATTTTGGCCACAGTATCAAATGTTCAGATAAAGATAACTGTTGACAATTGGAAGCATTGAGTGTAAATGTTCCCAGTTTCACTTTTAACCCAAGATCATTTGGAAAATGCCAAAACTTGAGAATGTCATACTTATCATCAAACTACTGTTCCAAATATAAATGCCTGTTGTCTCTGACATGATTATTCCTCAATAAAGGGTGAAGCTGAAAGGGATGAAAGAGCATATGACAAAGTATGTCTGAGAGGTTGACCAGAAATGGAATGAATTTCATTGTTTATAATCTCTGGTTTAGGACACCACACTAATGTAGTTATTACTGGGGCTGAAAAATGGTTACCTGCATTAGTGTGATGCCCTACTATCCCTGAAGGGACAGCCTGTTTCAAGAAAATCTTCTAAGCTAACTGAGGAAATGAGTAAATAAGCATTGATGAAGTAAATCTAAACATCGTGTATCCCAAAGTTGAATGAGTAAAATGTGTTTACTGATTACTTCATGTTAGTTAAGAAATCGTTCATGTACTACTACCTTGTGTAATTCAAATATCACTGTGTCAGTTAGTGAGAGAATTCTTAGTTTTCTAATGGAATCTCTTAGCATTAGAAGGTTTTGTGGCTGTTATTTACACAATATTTATACTTTATTTCCTCCTTGCCACTAGCAACTCATTCCTCAGGAAGAAGCACACAAACAGCTACACTGCCTTGGAAGATAAGATAACAAATAAATATTCTCATTTCATGTCTTATATAATGATCAATATGCAATCCCTAATATGGAGGCTAACCAAATAAACCCAAAATTTCACATTGCTGATGTTCTAAATCCATGGAATGAATCTACCAAGACATAATCAGCATGGTTGGTAGCATCCCATAGAGAGTTCATCACCCAGAATTTCCATGTCAAAAACGGTTTTAATAGATTCAGCATTAAGCCATGTAGTGAATCACTGTCACAATAAATGATTATGATATTGGCCAATGATTCCTGGATCTTCCCCAAATTTGCCCAGAATCTGTAGGAAAATGAATTCCATGTGCTTGAGATCATTTCAACAAAAGCTATACAGACAGTATTTTTTCCATATTTTTCTTAAATGGGACAGTAACACAGTCCCTCTGTGATCATCTGGAAGAAGCAGACCAACCCAGTTTCAGCCAAAATGGACCATAAAATAGACAATAGCAAGTGACAGAGATGTGCCTTTGGGGGCCATCTGATAGAGAGAATTACACGGACTTTGATCACACAAGATAGCATCAAAAGGACCAATGGTAAGCTGAAGAGAAAGCAATTTGTACCAAGAGTCTAACAATGACATCAAACACACTGTCCACTTTAAATTAAGAGATGTAAATGCTCAGCAAGTTAACTGGTACATTCCAAGTTTAAAGTTATTTCTCAGTGACAGAATTTGCAGTGAATTACTGAACTTTCCTCCATTTTTGATCCATCTTCTATGTCTCCTCTATTCTTTCCTTTTTCTCTTCTTTTCCAAGTGAGTGAAGTATACATCCTTCTCCAACTATCTAGACACTGTTCACAGATAGCTAAGGAAATCAAGTATCTCTTTTATCTTAGCACATCTCTGCATTGTCAGCAAGGAGATCAGGCTATAATTCAAATACAATGCCTCACATGTGGAAATTTGCAGACTTGAAGCAGTGTCCGAATATGGACAGATTTTACCCATGATGGTTCTGTTAGTGCTGCAACAGACTTTATCTCATTCAGACAGTGATAATTAGGACATGGAAAACTCAGGCCTGATAGCCAAAGGAGGGGCTAGAAAAGAATAATTGTCTCCCCCTGTGGGACATTTTAAAATTCCAATTCCAGAGATATGTTTGGTAAAAGGTGGATTCCTGTTTATCTCCTCAATGGCAAATTCCAGAGGTAGAATAAACTGGTAGTTTTTAAAATTATATTAGATAAAGTAAATAAAATCACAGCAGATAAAAATAACAGATAGCACAGAGCTGCAGCTCAATCCAATGATTTTTCTAGTTCAAAAATTAGCTTTTGCTGGGCGGTGTTGGCGCATGCCTTTAATCCCAGCACTCAGGAGGCAGAGACAGGCGGATCTCTGTGAGTTCTAGGGCGGGCTGGACCGATAGCCTCCAAAACAATACAGAGAAGTCCTGTCTCGTAAAAAAACAAAAAAATTAGCTATTATGTATGCTCCACATTTAAACTTTCCTATTAAATGACTAGAATTCAATAAATTATGTTTCCTTGTTAGAATGTAATAAAATACTGCATCTAGTATCCTCATTATTAACAGTTTCATGACAGCTTGCTTTACTTTCAATTGCACATAAGATATAAAGAAAAATTTTTATTATAAATGTGAAAGACACACCTATATAAAATATCATGTTTCCTTGGCACAGCTCTCATTTTCCTTCTACAGCTAGATGATATTAAATATCACTTGATTAGAGCACTCACCTTCCCAAAGTAATATTTTAATCAAAGAATATCCCTGAGTTAATTTGGCTTAGCTATATAAATACTTGTTATTCTTTGATAATATTGTCTCTATGTGAATTTATATATATTCTGAATTGTGTGTGTGTGAGAGAGAGAGAAAATGTTTGAATTGTAATTGTTATATATGCAAGACTGGATAGCATTCACTGGCATTTCTGGTTGTATTTTTCTTTCTAACAATGTCTGTATTATTTCGATAGCATATGCCTGGATATTCCCATTGAATACTTCAAGGATTTCTTTTTTATCAGACTCCTCTCCTACACAGGATCCTGGATTACAGGTGTGCACTCATAAATTTTCTGGGGGCCTAAACTAAGGTAATCTCACTTGCACCTGAATCATTTTTGGTTTCTAAGATATTCCTCATTTTAGTATCAAACTCTTAAATTAAGAGAATTGGGTTTCACTTGAATATCATTAAAAATAAAAAGAAACAAAACAAAACCTACAGTCAGGTGACCTTCCCCTAAGAAAAATGCTGCTGTCCATGCGAATTATGCCTTTTTGAATAAGAGGTAACATGCTATTGCTGAAAAAAACCACACACTTCAGAAATTATATGAAAATGTCAACCTGGATTTACCTGGAAGTCTTCTTACTTAGAACTGGCTCCCACAATTATAGGAGTCATACATGTTCACAATGGAGTAAAGCCTATTCATTAGTATGAGGGATTAATCACAGCACTAGAAAGCAGAACAAGATATTCTGAATGGTATAACCATGACACTTATAGCCTTGAATAATTCACAGTTATCTAATTGGACATTAGTCATGTTGGGGTAGGAAAGAAGCCATGTCTGTCAGTGTAACTGTACCTTTAGAAAACTACCTGCACTGAAAGCATGGATTCTTTAGGAGAACCTACTGTTGTCAGTTTTCTAAACTAGTAAAATCTCTGACTTTAATCTAAAATTAACCTTATATCCATAGACAAACAAAGCTCTCTCGATGTTTAAGGCTACTTCTTTATGTGGAAGTTAAAGATAATTACAAGAAGCCATAGCTGTTAAAAAGGTAGGAATAAGGCAGACTCCAATTTATATATTTAAAATAAAATCAGTACACTTAAAGATCAGGAAACTAAGGGATAGTGTTATAAAATTTATTATGAGCCACAGGATGAGGAGACCTGTTGCAAGATGTTCTCTTCAAATTAAGATTGATGACATGAGGATATGGTAGGTGAGTTAAATTCAGGATTTTTTTGTAAAAATCAAAGACTAATGACTGAGACATATGAGTTTAAACTTTCAAGTATTCATGAATATTTAATTTAAATTACTGAACTTTGAAAATTGCTCCTTCTTCTAGAACTCGTTGGAAAGATGGTATTGCTAAAGAAAATATGTAGCTAAGCCATAGAACATGGAGATATCAAACTGTTATGGGACTAGAAGCTTCATTCTTACTAATTTTCACAGTTCTCCTTGTATAACAGGATCCCAGAACTTAGTAGTCTCTCAGACCTAAGTGCAAATGAGTCCCTGATGGAAGTGCCATTTAGCCTGTCAAACTCAGCAGGTATATAGATCCAACTGCCTAAATAAAGACAAAATCCATTATAGTCCATAGTTCTAGGAGTTGTTCTAAATGTACTAAATTGCTTTTGGCTTCAATAGTTCTGCTTCTGGCTAACTGGAAATATGTTAACCCAGAAGATTATTTTGTGCTTAAAGCTTTGTTTGTTTGTTTTTTTTTTTTTGTTTTTCGAGACAGGGTTTCTCTGTATTGTTTTGGAGGCTATCGGTCCAGCCTGGCCTCGAACTCACAAAGATCCGCCTGCCTCTGCCTCCCGAGTGCTGGGATTAAAGGCGTGCGCCACCACCGCCCAGCTTGTGCTTAAAGCTTTATAGTGAGCATTCTCAGGGCTTTGCTGAGATCCTGAAGCCACATTACAGTCACATATGAGCTAATAGATACTTTCTCTTGCTTTTAACTCATGTCCAACCAGTATTTTCTGGTGAACACCCACAATAATTCTGATGGTTCCACTAACATATCATAACAATTCCTCAGTACACAAGGGTTCTCCAACTTCCTCAGAGAAAGGAAGAATGAAGTGCTCAAGGGGATCATAGGGATGTGCAACCTGAGGAACTTTTCCCCCGAGTGTATGATGATCAATTTGTGCCTCATGAATCTGACATATCCACCCACAAAGGAAACAAAGTGAAATGTTATAAACTTTGCAGGTAAATTGATTAAGGTGTCTTCTATTTTAAAACATAGGAGAGAGGTAAGAAATGGCTGCTGGTCCAGTGTTCAGGAACCATGATAAGAGGACACTAAGTTGTTTTTACTGTATCTCTGTGTGTATTACTATGCTTTAATGAAAGTTTTGTTTTGGTGAGTTAATTTCAGGCTTTGTTTCCCTGTATTCTCCTGTGACTTTCTTTCCTGTAAAATGTCCCAACCTGGCTTAAGATGAGTGCATCCTATTATTTGGGAATAAATCCTTTTTGGCTCTGCAAGGTCTCCCATATTAGTGCAAACAATCTAACAATCACCTCTACCATATCACTAAGGAATGTATCATTTTTGTTGCTTGACTCCTCCTCAGTGTTGCCTGATCCTTATGTGGAAGTGCTGAGGAGCCAGTCCTTCATCCAGGGATTACTGCATCTAAACAGAACGCACTCAGGAATGGGGGAATAATTCCCCTGTGTGAGCATTCACTCCACTTTTACCTGCTATATGCAACTGTACAGAAGGGTTAATTTCCCCTGGGCTGATCCTAACGTAAATGAAATTTATATTCATTTCTATTTCATAATTCATGTCTTCTTATTAGACAATGCTCCATATATTTTAAAATTCAATAACCTCAATTCTCTCTAAAAATAAAATAAAATGGTATAAAAATCCCCTGTCATATTGCACAGGGGAATTTTGTTGTAACACAACACAGCCTGGACAGAACAATTTCTCCCTTATATCCAACATTGACCAAACAGATTTATATAATGTTTTCTGGGTACTTTTTTAGGATTAAAAATGGTTGTTTTATTATTAAGTTTAAATTTAGAAACAAGGTTGCCTCACAAGTCAGTTCTAGGTCCCTCTCCCTTTCCCTCCCCTCCTCCTGTGCCCTCCCCCAACCCCCCCATTATCCCCTCATTACCCCAGGGAGGGTGAGGCCCTCCTTGGGGGTGTCTATAGTCTGTCATTTCATCCAAGGCAGGGCCTAGACCCTCCTCCAAGTGTTCAGGGTGAGAGTGCATCTCAAATTGTTGGATGGGATTCCATGTGTATACTCGGGATGAGTACTGATCTACTGCCCAATGCTCAATAGATTACCTAGGCATCCTCACTGACACCCACATTAAGGGGTTCTTGATCAGTCCCATGCTGGATTCCCAGGCTGATGCCTGGAATTTAATAGTTAACCTTTGTCAGGTCAGCTGTTTCTGGGTGTTAAAACAGACCAGTCTTAATCACTTTGGTCATCAGTCCTCCCTCTCTGTTACTGGCTTTCTTGAGTTCAGCTCAGTGCTTAGCCATGGGAGTGTGCCTCTTCTTCCATCAGCCACTGAATGAAGTTTCTGTTTCCCAGACTCTCTGGCCATGGGATTGTAGGCTGGCACTCCCCAGATCTATGTCTAAAATCCATATATATGTTGGTCTGGTGGTGGTGGCACACGCCTTTAATCCCAGCACTCAGGAGGCAGAGGCAGGTGGATCTCTGTGAGTTCAAGGCTGGGCTGGACTGATAGCCTCCAAAACAATACAGAGAAACATTGTCTCGTAAAATCCAAAAAAATCCATATATGAGAGAGTGCATGCCAAGTTTCTCTTTTTGTGACTGTGTTACCTCACTCAGGATGGTTTCTTCTAGTGTCATCCATTTGCCTGCAAATCTCAGGATTCCATTGTTTTTTCTGCTGAATAGTACTCCATTGTGAAAATATACCACATTTTAAGAATCCACTCTTCGATTGAGGAGAATCTAGGTTGCTTCCAAGTTCTGGCAATTACAAATAATGCTGCTATTAACATAGTGGAACAGACATCCTTGTCGTATGAACAGGCATAAAGATGGTTCTTAAAAGATTTCTTTTGTTACTCAGCTGCCATCTGATACTAGAAAATTATTATTAATGCATAATTAGGTCCTAATTGCTAGAAGAAGCTCCAGGCATGTTTACCAACAGGGAAGTGAGTTGGAGAAAACCATTTGCATAAACTGAAAGCTATGATCACCTTCCCTGACAATAAGATACAGATTTACAGATGTATAGAGAAATGTTGGTGTCTTACTATCTGTCAGAAGAAAACAACCCAATGGGACTGGTCTAATACCAAGTTCCTTTAATTGTTCAAATAACCAGTTCGATTACTCATGCAGAATAAACCATACCAAGTGACTTTGAAGTGAAATGGAAAGTTGAAGTCCATATTTCCTGGTGAGAAGAGATAAGCAAACTGATGACCTGGAAGTCACCTTGAAATACACCTCTACTGCCTATGAAGAAACTTCTGACATCTAATTCTCAAGAGCTTGATTAGTCCAGGTGTCTTTCCTCACAATGATGGGCTTCTCAGACTCAAATTGGCACAGGGCAGTCAGACCACCTTTGCTTTTAAATATGCAGAATAGGGGTGGGTGGTGGGGACAAGAGGTTACAGTGTGAACCTTAGCTGGATCAGGAATCACCTTGGTTTAAAAACTCCTCCTCTCTGTTTGAGGAGACACTAATTGATGACCTCCTACCATTTCATCAGAGTTTTCCTGGAAAAATAATTCATAAAAGGGTTTTTGAGTGAATATTACAGAGTCACAGATCTTGGGCAATTGGAAAGACAAAGAGTATCATTCTAGAATTACTAGGTGCAGCTGCTTATTTCAGCCTCTGGATAGCATAGTTAGTGTAATTGGCAATGCCTCCATACACAAGTGGGAAATAGGAGGACTAAGCTGCAAATCTGGACAAAGACTAAACAAAAGGCATTTGAGTCTTTAAAAATAACTCTGAATTTGACTCCGGCACTGGAATTTCCAGATGCCTCCAAACCTGTTCATTTGCCTGCCCATGACACAAAAGATAAAGGGCATTTTAAACCAAATGTTGGGTGCCAGTGGCTTAGACAGAGGAGCTGCAGGTGGCAATTGAAGTTCAAGGAATGAATCCACCAACAGATGAACTGTTCCCTGGTCAATTTTGGATAGACTAGGCCTCAATTCTACAGATTTCAAAATGCCTTTTGCTTCTACTGCGTCTTTATATTTTGACACTGCCATTTTTCCCTGGTATCTACCATAGTGTAAATAGGTGTGGGGAAATTCTGATGACTGTTCTGTACTGAGTGTCTTAATCTAATGCAAATATGATGTGCAATTATAATGTTATAGTGGGCATTTTTATCTCTGAATTAGTAGTAAGATTCTTTCTTATTAAATTGCACTTCTAATTGATAAAATAATATTAGTTTAATTAGAGGCCGATTATTAAGAATTAACATAAGGACATTTCAGTTGGAGATTTATGTACCCATAGTGCTGCCCATGCCCATTTGGGTGTGGTCACAGGTACGTAGAGTGTACGGACCTTTGGTTTTCAGCTTTCTTGGCTTATCATGGAAGATAACTCTCCCTCAATAAAATATTATATGACATCTTTATTTTGTATACCTTAATATTTCCACATTCTGAAATGTCATACAGCTAGGGTCTATGTGTATCATTAAGGAGCTGTATAGGATGCAACTCAGATTAATGATTAAAAATCATATGAGCCTGGGAACTGGTGGTACATGCCTATAATTCCAGCACTCAGGAGGAAGAGGTAGCCAGATCTCTGTGAGTTTGAGGCCAGTCTGCCCTACTAGAGCTAGTTACAGGACAGCCTCCAAAGTCACACAGAATCTCTGTATCAAAAAAACAAAGGAAAGAAAGAAAAAATAGAAAGATAGAAAAAAGGAAAGAAAATGATCTAGGCTGGCTTAAATTCTTTCAAATTGATGTCAAAAGATGAATGTATAGGTTTTGGTGTGCAACATAGCTGAAACAAAGACTTTGCATGAACTCATATTACACTAAGATATTCTGAAAATAGCTTTGATGTTAGTGATCAAAGAGCAAAGCAGGTAAATTTTTATTAGGTGATAATTTTCCCTTGTGAGGATTGGTTGATGATCAAAGACCCTGATTAATTCCCTATGCAACAAATTTCCTGAATATATATATATATATATATATATATATATATATTTATTTATGGCATGCACACTAAAGTTTTAAAGTAGAGCTGACTGTTTGGTTTTCATATGAAATAGTTTAGGTTTGTGATTCCTTTTTATTCCTCATAAGATTACATTTAAAAATAAGAAAAAAAGCTGTTAGTCCTTTGATTGTAATTGTAAAATACATTAATGTTGACACTGTGTTAATCTTTTACAAGTTGCTTGGAAATGAATATATGTGGGTTCAAGGGACAGCTTGATTTTCAAATGTGATAAATAAAATATTTCATCCTGTAAGAGATATGGAAAGTATTTTGTATTTTTTACTTGTTTTCATTGTAATCATTAATGTGAATATCCGTATTAACCACAGTTTAATTTCTGTCTTACCAGAAAGATTTTGTTGGTATATACAAGCTGTACAGTAAAAATAAAGAGAGAATGGGAAGTTAAAAGGTGGAATTTGAAGAAAACATCAAGAATTATATAATTAGGAAGAAAACATTAAGAGAGTTAGAAGAAAAACAGAAAGGGAGACAGAAAGCAAATTTCTGATAGAGATAATTAAAGCTATAAGCAACTGAACCAGAAAAAGAAGAAACAAAAATCATAAGGTAAATACTAAGACATAGTATGTAAGTACATTTTCCCTTAAACCTGTGGACAAAAAAAAGTTGCATGCCTTTAATTCCTGAATTCTGGAGGCAGAAGCAGGCAGGTCTCTGTTATTTCAAAGCCAGCCTGGTCTACAGAGTGAGCTCCAGGACAGTCTCCCAGGCAATACAGAGAATCCCTGTCTCAAACAAAGCTCTATAGAGAAAGAGAGCTTGTCTCTGCTGGATAAAGAATATTAAAAAAATATATTGTCCTTCCTAAAGATTATTTTGCTTCCAGTAGAAATTGTCCTCCATATCCAGTATTTTGAACTCAGTGTATGACAAATGATCTTAAGACTAGTGTGGACTATTGATGTATGAATGAAAAAACCACAACTCAGTGCTATCTGAGTCTGCATGGTACAACTCCTGGTTCTGAACTGAAAAAAAAAATATATATATAGTTAGATTCCTTTGCAGAAATGGTGATACAAAATTAGTATTAGAGTTCTCATGAAATAAAAGAAAGTATGTATGACTGTGGGAGAAAATTCTTGTTTGTATGCTAACTGACCAAAATTAATTAGATAAAACCTTGGTATAGTTGGGGAAATGGTTGGAACAAATCTCTTTCCCCTGGGTCCTTCTGACTTTGTTATCAGCAATGACTGTGGATATAATTTTTATTCTGGTGAACAGAGGCTGCCTCATAAACTAAATTCAGATTACTCTATCATTTGACTCATTTATTAATCTAGTTGTGAATGTGCAGAGCCCCAGCACTTAAAAGGACTTCAGACCCGAGCATCACCAACTGAATGATATAAGTGTCATTCAGCCTGCAAAACTCAGAAAACAGCAGCACCACTTGGCAAATATGAAAACAAAGACATACCTCATCACAACACATAATTCTCAAAATGACTCTAAACACACTAACCGTGATTTGTTATTTGTAGTTCAACTTCTGGATAACTGTGCTTCTTACTTGACACAGAATAGTTTTTATTTGTTGCTTAAAAGTTCATCCTGAGAAATTTTCTTTGCTACAATAGGATCATGATCAACCAGTAAGGCTGTTAACTGGCTAAGACATATTTTCTATCTGCTTAACTGGCATTGGCCATGACAGAGAAGCAGTGAATTGCAATTGTAATCTGAGGTGTCAACTAATCAGAGTGATAACACTATGGTGGGTCAGTCTAGCTTGTATAAGTCCACAGAACTACAGACACCAAAATGTGTTTTGCTTCTCCTTTGCCTTTACTTGGTAGATGTAACTCTCTTTCTCTGTTGTCTAGCATGGTATGAGTACATGTGGGGAGATATCTACTGCCTGTAATAGAGTATGTTTATCTCTTGGAAACAACTGGGCATTTTTACCATCAGTGGATTGTCAAGAAGTTGAACCATCTCAAAACTGTGTTGTCAAAGTTGCTAATATAAATGATTGCCTATACAGAGTTTGGATGAAAAAAATAAATACCAGGATTTGTTCCCCAGCTGCTGAGGGTAATGATTAACAGAAAACACCTGATTCCAGGAGCCAAACTGGTTCCAATTCTGTTAATGTTGAAAAGAGGTAGTTACATACCATTGACTTAAGAAAGGTTCAAAATAACTTCAGGTTAGACCAGGTTTAAGTTTAATTACCCCAGAAAGCAATCTGAAGTTTACATGGATATGTCTCTGTGCTGTCTGACATATTTAGGCTAGGCTAAAATTTCAATACCCAATTTTTGCTAGCTTTCATTGCATGTTTGGCTGATGAACAACAGTGGTAATTAATTCCATATACCCATTTCTGCCCTTACTCAATCCTGACATTCAAAAATCTATTAATGAGTTGGTATGTACCCTAAATATTTAAAGACGTGCTGACTAATTTTTTTCCTTGTAAATGTTTCACTTTTTTGATTCCTATTAGACTCATTGTAGAATTGCCTTTCTAGTATGTAGCTAAGTGATTGGCCATTTCTTTGTAACTGCCATATATAGCCTGCTAGTAAAATACCTGACAAGAACACCTTCCTTGCCCACAGAGTTAACCTATAAAATGTTGCTTGATAATGCATAGATGTGGGTTCTTGGCATAATTTATTTATCACCTCTAGAATGTGTAACGGTTAATTATGTGAGAGATATGGAAAGGATGCTGTTTTTTACACTTTTATTTGTAGTCATTGTATTATTCAGTTGAAAAACATAATTAAACCACATTGTAATTCTCATATTAGGTAAAAACTTTGTTGAGATATGTAACCTGTACCACAAAAAATGACACAGTAAATAGAATAGATAAACTACAGAAAAAGAATATGAAAGAACAAAGAGTAAAGAGAAAGCCAGCAAATATGTGAATGTTTATTTTCCTATAACACAACATAGGAAAGTCTACATTATTCTGACTCCATTGCATTCCTTTCAAAGTCCCATGGTACTGGAGGCTGGGCCCACAGACAACCAATATTAAAACATTGGCACAGACTTCTCTCGTGATTACATAACAATACTATGCATGAAACCAGAAAGAAAAAAATTGGTGGATATTGTTTTCATATGAAAACAACTAGGGTTGATGTAAGCAAGCTCCATCAGAGGATGATATTCTAATTGTATTAGGAAAACGAAAGGGATAAAATCCCATGCTGGTTGAAATCACACCAAAATGATTGGAGTGTCATGGTTTCTCAAACCATAGAAAATCAGTGGATTTTACCTTGCTGTGTGTCTCTGTGCTGGATTGCGTTCTTCTACTCTACATCTACATATGCATCTACATCTACGGATCAACATAATGTCCACAGACAATACAATATATTTAGCTCTCACTTTGAGAAAATTAATAGTTGTTTAGTTCCCAATGGGTCACCTAATAAATAAATGAAGTTTTCAGGTCAGATCCTGGGCTTTGTGCTCCTACACAACTGCTGTCCTTGTTACTACTCAATAAATCATGAGTAGACACCTGCATCTAGAAAAGTAGATTTACCTACTTACACTGTTCAGAGAAAATGAGGGTGAGAGGGAAATCCTTAGCTTTTTGTGTAAAGCATAGTAAATATATATCCTCTAAATGTGTGTTTTACCAAACAGACAGAATGAAGCTGTGATTAGCATGGCTCTATTTCTTAGGTTAAAGGATAAGGTAATGCAGTGAAAGTATTTTGTCTCATGCTGTATCAATAAATGCATGCTCCAACACATACGTAAATTCCCTGAGGAAAGAATGAAAGAGTGGAGTGAATGAAAACCCACAGACACTTGTCTGAGAATGAAAAACACTTATTTATTTACAAATATTGTGCAGTTAGAAGACACACTGGAACATCTGAAATAATCCAAATGGCACTGAAATTAGTAAATGCGTATATCACTTGTGCTTTACTTTGAGAATGGAGAAAACAAGAGGAACTGAGGTAACTAAACAGGATATGCAATGCTGTGTAAATGTCCTTTAAGATATTTGCTGCTTATGATACAACACTCTTTGGACTTTATCACTTAAATCCTTCAATGTGTATTCTTCTATTTTAGATTATCTTATGTTATGTTAAACTTTGTCATTGCCTCTTAGAAGCTCGTTTTTTCTAATGGGAGAAAGAAATCAAGTGGATATTGATATGAAGGGTGGTTGGAAGTGTCTGGTTTGAGTGGAAGAAGTGAAACAATAATCAGGATATACTTTGTGAGAAGAGTCTGTTTTTTAATAAAAGGGGAAAATTTTTTAAAAGGAAGGCAAATGCTTTCATTTTAATGAACTAGATACTTATCCTTATTAGGAATTTTCCTATCTTAAACATAGTGCACATGTCAAAATATTTATTTAGTGTCTTAATGAATACCTAACACATCAATATGTTATGATAACACAACATGATTCCTTTGTGTGTTGAGGTGATTATTTACTTTTTGTTTTTAAATCACATTCAATTTCCCTGTGTGCCCAACTTTCCTGCCTCTGCCCTCTTTCCCACTTCCTCAGCACATCACTCTAATACTGCTACCTTGTTTCTCTTTAGATGCAGTTGGACCTCACAGGGCTATTAACAGCTATGGTTTATCAAGATAGTGTAAGAAAAGAAACATCTTCTTCTATAAAAACTAGATGTTGAGTTCTTCTATGAGAAATGGGTCCTAAAGCCATGTAACAGAATGATAGAAAGGCCCTCATCCCACTGTTAGTAGTTCCACAAGAAAACTGAGTTACATGACTATGTGACTCTAAATTATGTGCAGTAGTATACACATATAGTTACTGAAGTTATGACAAAAAGTCTAAGTATTCCTCAAGCGACATTACCATATAATTTTAAATGCATAATGAATTTCACATTGTAAGATTGTAGTATCATATGAGCTCAAACATATGAACTGGTTATTGTTTTTCATAAGGTATCAAGCATTTCAGAAGGAGATTCAATTGTGTGTCATGTTGATACAGAATGGACTTTTGATGGCTAAACTATATATATATATATAACTATACTGCATTATGAAGAATCTAAACAGCTAATAGGAATGCCTAAATCATATATTCTTATTGAGATTGATAGAACCATACTGATGTACCATAATTGTAGGAATCAACATCTGGTAACAGACCAGAAAAATGGCACAGAACAAAAAAATACCTTTAATTTTCAGAGATAGTCTATCACTCATCTACCATGTCATCTATGCTGTTCCTATGAAAATAGTTCACTGATATCAGTACCAGATTCTTTACAACTTCAACCCAGAGTGTTGATCAGCGTCTCTCCTGGAATCTTCAAAAACTCTAACACCAGCTTTTGACTGTTTAAATATCCAGCCTCCTGAGCTGAACAACTGTATTTTCAGCCTCTCCAGTGTGAGATAAGTAACGGATATCTATTGTAACTTCTCATTAGCCTGGTCAACATACCTATTACTATTTGCTCTTTGTTATGGTTGTCTGAAATCTCCCTGAAACAAAGAAAGAAATAGTGCATCTGCTTTTATAAAATTCATATTCTATAACTGTTCATATATAAGAGAAAGTAGAGAAAGAAAATGCCAAAAATCTTTCTTGAAGGATAAACTTCTATATCTTTGGATCCGTGAATTGATGTATTTGCAAAATTCCATGGCATTAATGAAATGCGTGAACTGCAGATATATGCGTGAAAGGTATGAATTTATGTAATATGTTTATAGTTTCAGAATTCAAACAACATTGTAGTGTCAAAGAAATACTCATTACCAATATACATTGGTACATGTAAGGCAAATGAATGGAGAAATAGATAGAGACAGAGACAGAAAGAAACAGATAGAGACAAAGACAGAAACAGAGAGATGAAAAAAGGAAGACAAAAATATAGATTATATTGCAAGTTTTGTGCATTAGTTTAATATAATGGTAAGCATTGTCTTTTACTCTTTCTAAAGTATTATTTTCGTTTTCCATACCAACATCATTTTACCTTCCTCCTTCCTCCAGTACTCAATCTCCCCCCTTCTCACCTCCATCCATTCCTCAGAAGGGGTAAGACCTTCAATAGGGAGTCAACACGTCAGGCATAAAAACTTAAGTAGTACTCAGACCCTCCCCCATATTAAGGTGGAACAAAATATCCCTCCGTAGATAATGGGGTATATAAAGCCAGGTAATTCACATGGGATAGGTCCTGGTACCCCTTTGACTAGAGTTTCATACATGGGGATATATAAGGATGTATTTGCACTTTTCTACATGTAGACATCCAGTTATGCATCACCATTTATTGAAGATACTTTCTTTTCCATTTTACAATTTTGGCTTCTTTGTCAAAAATCACATGTTTCTAGGTGTGTGAATTAGTGTCTGTATCTTCAATCCAATTCCATTGATCCATACGTCTGCTGTTATGTCATTATCCTGCTGTTTATATTAATGAAACTTTATAGTAGAGCTTGAAATCAGGGATGGTGATACCTCTGTAAGCTCCTTTATTATACCAGATTGTGGTTCCTATCCTTCATGTTTTGTTTTACCACATGTAGTTGAGTTTCATTCTTTCAAAGTACCAACCACTTACTGAACAAAACCAATTTCATTAATATTTCCTTCAGAGTTCTTGGTAACAAAGCACAATGCTGTGTCTGTTGATGATATTAAAAAAAATCACAAGAAGTTGACCTTAATCAGGCCAAAATTATGAATAATCTGACTAAAGTTTGACAAGCTTGGAGGGTTGATGGGATTCTATAATGACATTTGTTCAGACAGATGAGTATGAAAATAAAGTATTAATTCCTGTCTGGTATTACCTGTCAGTTTAATCCCAGCATGAGTCATTCATATAAATGCTTTTGACCCAATAGAAAAAATGTACAATGAGTTCCATTGCCTCTATGGTGCTGGTGGACTGAAATGTGGATAGCCTGGGACACAGAAGTCACTGTCTCATAAATGGGTAAGGAATAGAATGTAAGATATGACAAATAATGTATATATATATAATCATAGCAATGGGTGTTAATAAGAAAGGGAGCATATCAGATGCTCTCATTGGACTAGTAACTTGAGAGAAGAAGACTGTCCAGATTGCATAGCTTCTATTAGAGAAAGTAAGTTATAGACACACAGGAACATGGTTAAACACTCTTTCTAAAGTATACATAGTACAAAAGTTTCCCAAAGTTCCAGATGCACTTACTGTGGTTTCTTTCTCCTCTTTTGGCTTAGTCCTTTTTCTTACTGTTCCAATGCAATTCATCTTCTGAATCTTGTCTCCATTCTGTCTTTCAGAAAGAGTTTGTATGCTATGACCTGTCATCTGCTTTGTAACATGTGGCTTCTTGTCAAAATCATTCAGTGATTGATTATTGTGCTTCCTAGTTATGAGATAAGTAAAGAGAACTCACATTTACATGTGTATATGATCCATAATTTAGGATGAGGTATTCAGAGGGATTTGCTAACTAGTGTCAAACACACTATACTTTGTAACACTCAGAGCTGATATCCCTGCTCCCAGAATCTCACATTCAGGGACCTGTGAGTCTACTGAGAAATTACCAGACTTAATAGGACTGAAATTGTTGTGTATGTAAGCATGCACTACAGTGTGTACTGATTTTTTCCCTGATTTTCCACCCAGCTTTGTTTCTTACACAAAATTGCTTGCTTCCTACTATTTTTAATTTGTTTTTTCTTTACTTTTAAGATTATATTTTCTAATGTAGATTTAAGCTTGCTGACTCCTTCCTTGAGTCTGAACCATGTTTTTGCTTGATGTCTACAAAGGTCAGAAGACTGTGTTCAGTACCCTGGGGATGAATTGGAAATGCTATTTGCATCCAGTAAGGGGAAAGTGGACACTCTGCAAAAGCAGTCTCTGATTTCAGCCATTTTACAATGTCTCTCAACCCTGTTCTTTTTTTAAAACTACATTTCATTAGTGTCAACTGTGCTCTAATTTTGGTTGTAGACATTAATTACCAACATCTCTTTCTTTCTCAATTGTACTTACTCTCAATAGAGGCATACACCACCATACCAGGTTCTAAGTTGCTGTTGCTCAGACTATTTCTCATACAAATATACAGTAAAGCAAATTTATTTTTTTCAGCATATTTGCTGATAATTATTTTGTTTACTTTTTATATAAAATTACATCCATAAGCCCCATCTAAGCATTGTGAAACTCTGTTGGGCAGCTTGTAAATACAGTTAAACTTCACAATCAGAAACACATGACCAGCCAGGCTGTGGTGGCACATGCCTTTAATCCCAGCACGCGGGAGGCAGAGGCAGGCGGATCTCTGTGAGTTCAAGACAAAGTCTGCTCTACGTAGCAAGTTCCAGGACAGTCTCCAAAAAATACAGAGAATCAGAAAAACTGAAAAAAAAGAAAAGAAACACATAACCATATACTTATCTTCACGTTGATTATTACACCAACACATGTCTGGACAACCAAGCTGAAGATGACTATGTAAGCTAAAATACTGTGCAATTTATACCAAACAGTTCACAAATAGATCCAGAAGGACAGGTGCCAGAAGAAACACACATGTAATCTCATATATTAAGAATCTTATGACAATGTGATTTCATGTTCCAAGCCTTACTCAGTGATAGAGTTCTATTCACCAAAAAGTATGTCTCAAATAAATAAAAAACAATCTTTGCTGGTGAGAGTGTGTAGCTCAAGATTGGCATAATTCCTGATTTAAAAAAAACACTAGTTTCATCTACAGTTTAAGAAAACAAAATCACACATCACAGCAGGCTAACTGTTTTCCTTCAAAATGCAACAGGCTGTGGGGTCCTCCCATGGCAGCAGAGGGAATCAAATCAAAGCCTCCACAGAGGCAACTACCGATTTCTCTGTCATCAAATCGATCTGAAGAAACGAAAGAGAAAATTAGTTGGTGTCACATGGTGGGGAAGAAGTGTTTTCGTGAGAATAAAATCAGTTTTCCAGTTACTTCTACATTTTAGATTCATCAGTCTAAAATCATTCCGACTAGATTAGACTGCAAATTAGCAAGTATATTTCAAATAATGAAATAGTTAAAAGATGAGTTTGGAGTTAGTGATAATGTTCCCTTGGGGGAAATGACCACTGTTGCAGTTACTGCGCCTGCCTTATTTCCTGGATTAGTACCTACGTTTCAGGTGATATTTTCCTGAGAATACATTTGTATACACTCAGGATATGGGTTATGTTGCTGTTTCAAGGAAACTGTACATTGTAGTCTACCTCACTCCATGTAACTTCTCTTAACCAATCTTGCCCATACTTACATCTCTTTGTGAGATTCCACACAGTTTTAGGAACTGCTTGCCCTCTTCCATTGAAAGTTTGTTTGGATCCATTTTTGTTGGGCCCTTCCAGAGACTCAGTTTCTCTGTAGTGTTAGAAACCAAATCACATTATTTTCTACTTATCAATGAAATCTCCCCAGTGTTAAACAATCAGCTATCTCCATTCAGTAGCTCCTTTCCTAATCATTCATCTGCTAACACTGTCTTTGATATCTATATGACACTAATGTGGGTTAAATATAGGAGGTCAAAACACAAATCTTCCTTTACTAGCCTCAGCACTGCCAGCAAAACACAGATAGAGACAGCTTAACCAGGACCCTCAGATTTTACCCTTTTGGACTCTGGGTAAGCAATTACTTATATGAGCATCAAAGAAATTCCTTATGTTCAGAATCCTCCAACTTATATATTTCAACCTGTGATTTTCTTCCACATACCTAGTTTAAAACAAAAAAGTATACAGAAATTTTTGTGTTTAGATTCTACATTTTGTAGGTTCAAATCAGCCTGCACATATTGTCTCAGATATTTGAATATTGGTGTTCAGTGGTTGCTGCCATTTGAAGGGTTTTCTAGGGTATTTTTCTGGCTGCAGGAAACAAAATTTTCTGTTAATTTTAACAAGAATTTTTACTGTGGCTTTATACTAGACATCACTTACCAGATATTGATCCCCTACAAAGATATTTTCTGAAAATGTTGTTGTGAAATTTTGTTTTCCTACAGGAATTTATAAAGGTGTCTTTCTTGTTGACAACTGTTTAGTAATCTGCCCCAACAGCAAAGAATACTGTGAAATCCACGGCTTCTTCCTTAGTGACTGAAGAGACATCCTCAGATTCTTACCTAGCTTTATACTCCTCAACAACCCGTGAACTTTTAATGACACAACATAATGCAATCAAGTGTGACTGAATTATCTTGCCCACCCTGATCTGAACAAGTATGTTCGTGCTTTTCCACTGGTTGTTTTATGTATGTATGCATGTGGATGCACCAGAAATATATACTAACTTGTTTTTGCATTCCAAACATTAAAATTGTTTAACATATACTATAAAAATCCATGACTTAAAAGTATTTATTCGATTGAAATGGATTCATCTCCCCTTAGATTATCAGGGATAGGCAAATCTCAAGGTTTTATAAAGCAATTAATTCAACATAAGAGCAGCCTTTTGGATGTGGGATGCTGAAAAAATATCACAGTTTTAATCATATCTCTCATGATTCCTAATTTATTGTCAAAAGAATTATGGAATTTTCTCATTTTTTGAGGTTCTTTTGACAGGTTTTCTCTGTGTAAAAGTCCTTGATTCTCTGTGTGTCATTCCTGCCTATCTTGGACTTAACCAAGTTGGCCTGGATCTACAAAGAAACACCTGCGTCTCAATTGCTGTGATGAGAAACTACTGCCTTGTGACAGATCTTTTCTTTACAAAAATATTTTTAACTTTTTTTGTTTTGAAATGTTTTACCTGTTTTTTATGTAATGTAACCAGTTATCCACAAATGCCAGTAAAATTCTTCTGATATTTGGGAATTATAATATTATTCGGCACACTTAAAATCGAGACACCACTCTAGAGCCCTCTTTTCTTTTTTGGCTTATTTCCTCTATTCTCTACATATCAACCAGAACTTTCTTTTTGCTTGTATGGCAATTAATCTAGGAGATTGTTTCATGCACAGAAACTACCAGACATAAAGTTCTTGATTGTTTGGAGACCAATCCGAAGCATATTTCAAATTTATGTACATCTTCTTTCATGCACCACATACCAGAGAAGCACAATAACAACCCAAGAACAACACTAAAGTAATTTCATATAATTCATATCTGGTTTTTTTTTGGTTTTTATGAGACAGGGATTCTCTGTATTGTTTTGGAGGCTATCATTCCAGCCCAGCCTCGAACTCACAGAGATCCGCCTACCTCTGCCTCCCGAGTGCTAGGATTAAAGGCGTGTGCCACCAACGCCCAGCCATATAATGCATATCTTAATGGGTATTTGTAAATAGAATGGAATCAAGAAAATACTGATAGACACTGCCAGAGTTCCTCCACAACTAAACTTTTGGACACATATGTAACACAAATAATAAAAACACAAGACAGATATTCAGATTAAAGCTGAAAAGCACAGAAGAAATGTGTCAAGGAGCCAGATAAATCTCAACTTAGTCAACGGTCAAATGGAAGGGGTGATCCAATGATTCTATACTGCTCCCAATTTCAATGCTCCTCAGACTGATGCAGACTGTCCTGAGCACCTGATTTCTCCTGCCATATATTCCTGTCTAGTGCTGGGATTAAAGGTGTGGGATCTCAAGTGCAGAGATTATCTTTGTGTGAGCTCTGTTTCTTTTCCAAAGGATCAAAACCTGTAGCTTAGGGTGACCTTGATCTTCCAGAATTCTATCTGCCCAGAGGAAAATTCCTTCAAATCCCCACATCCCCAAGTTTCCTAAAGGGACAAAAAGTTATAGGCATTTGTATTTTCTAACATCTCTCACTGTAGATCTGGATTTTATCAATTTTGTCTTTTTATTTTACTAATTTATAGAATATGTTTTCATCCTTGGATGCTTATACTTAAGGGTAACAATTTTTACAGTCTACATGCATGTTTATTACATAATACCTCATTGATAATTGATAATATGTGGAAAAACTCTTCCAAAGATTTTTTAAACAGGATGACATTTATCTGGATATAAAGAAACAACGAATTAAACAGCTTTGAAGAACTTCACGATGTAAAGTGTATTGACAATGGGAAGGAGACTGAATAAATCAGAAATTAGGAAATCTGTTCGTTTCTTGATACCAGGTATTTGCTCTACATCTTGACATTACACCCAAAGCAAACATGGTGACTCATAATTTCCCTAGGTTTGTAAAACAGACATCAGTCCTGACTCCTAAATGATTTGCTTTGTTCAAAATAAAGCAACAAAACACAAAACATCCTTGATCATCTACCACGATGTTTTGTGTCCCTTATAGAAGTCAACTCTGGGTTTTGCAGGAAGACAATTTATCAATTTTTTCTATTCAAGCAGTATCTTTTTTGGGAGATATAGCCAGGTCAGCAGATTGGATGAGGCTTTTAGTTCGCTAATTGGGTTCTGTCTTGCTTTTGTGAGGTAAAGAACTACAGGTTTATGTACAACGGCTTTATGGCTGTCAATCCATTGTGCCTTGTTATACTCATATAACTTTGCTAGTGGTATTTCAGTCTTGAATCCAATCGTGGATTCTTCTTGGTCAGTTTTGTAAATATAAAAATAGTTGATAGACTCCTTGAAAACGAAAATTTGATGAAGGAGGTATGCAAATTGGCATTGATTTTGTTCTATTTGCTTTTAACTGTAATCTACTGCACATTTGTATGTGTATGCTGCATATAATCATTGGCATGCATGTATACTTTATAATGAGGTCATTACTTAAACATTTTCTAGGCTGATATATTATTTATGAATTGTTAAATCCTGTTACAGCCATGGAAGCCAAGCTCAAACCTTTAATCTAAGTAGGCAGAAGCTAGGAGATGGTGGTACACACCGTTAATCCTCGGGCTCAGGATAAAGAGGTAGACAGATCTCTCTGAGGTCAAGGCCTCCTGGGATGCATAAAACTGAATCAGTCTAAAAGAGTAACAGATCCCATGCCTTTAATCTCAAAACTAGAGAGTTATAAAAATTAGTATTAATTAAGGGCATGCATTCTCCAATCCATTGGAAAATAGTTATTCATTAGCCCTGATATACACATCACATATCTCATAGTCTAGCAGCTTTGCTCCCTGCTTTTCAGATTAAACCCGAATATCTCTCTCTTGGTTTTTAATTAATTCTTCTTATATTACTAGTGTGAAGCCTGAGGACCTGGCCCAGGTATTCTGAGTCTAGACAGGAAGAAGACCCCTCCACCATTGCTGTTCCTGGATTACTCTAAAATGTTACTATCTCCTAGTAAGTTGAAACACTGAATGTAAAAGAATCAAATATAGAAAGACAGATAGTTTACTGAGATAAAATCATCTGTAACACTATTTAACACCCTGTTCCCACTGAACAATCCAAGACATCATCTTGATACCTGCCTCTAAGAACAGTGATCATGGAAATTCTTCATTTGTAGCAGGAATACCTATGTAATAATTTAGGTGGTAACCCATTCGATTTTGAGTTATGCACACTCCCATTTGTGAAAATACTATTGAATTCAATTCACTTTTACATTCATATTCTAGACATATGCATCATGCTCAAAACAATGTTTGTTGCCTTCTCATACACACATGGTGCTCCATGGGGCATGTCCCATTACATTTATTTCATTGTCAGGAATAATAATTCTTGCAGTTTCTGCTCAATTGGACTACCTTTGTCATATGTTATCATTATTTTTGGTCATAATTGATAGGAAGACACAGCATCTAGACCGAATAACTGGGATTGCATTTCCATGTCAAAACTAAAACTTCCTTCTTAGAAGAACACATATGTGTCTGCTCATGAGGTTAAAAATTCATAGTACATACATCACTGAATAGGCAGGCAAACAAGATGTAAGGGAGAGCAAGCTGCTGAGACAGGAATTGGGTATCAGTAACACTTTAACATGTAGTAGTGCAGAAAGAGTTCTGGGCCTTTTGCCACACTGATGAAAAAGCTCTGTTTTATCTCAACTCTTAAAGCCACAGGACTTCCCTGACCTTTATCCTGGGAACCAACTAAACAGTGAATTCACAGGTGAGACTACAACCAGATCGCAATCAGGTGTGCACTATTTAAATTTTTCTTTACAACTACCATTCTGGAGGAACACTAAGTAACCAGTCCTTCAAAGAGAAGCACTAACAAATTTTTAATTGCCTCGAAACATGTAAAAATGCACAATATATATTCTTACTTCAAAATTCCAAAATTCCTGTCCCTTCCTCCAAGTCTTTCACAGGTGAGCATCTGTCACTGGGATCTGAGCACACTGCACACCACTCTATTCTATTCCTTGAATCCATGTTGTTTCTTCTTCTATATCTGTCCCTACACTACCATGAGAGGTATTGCCTGGCACCCAATATTGGCTTTTTATATTTCACTTCTCCATTTTAATCACATTAGAATATTGTAATTCACTTTGGTCTATAATCTGAACTCTATATTCACGCCAAACCTTCCTCATCTTTCCTCTGCATGCTAACTTAGTCTCAATTATCTAGATTGAACCATTTGTCAATTACAATTCCAGTACTCACATTACCGGTTCAATATCTGAAAGTGGGGATCATTAATAAGGAAAATTAAAAGGAAGGCTTTGGCAGGCTATGATGAGATTATCCTCATCAGGGTATTAGTTTCTTTTCCAGTATTGATGGTGTGAACAGTGCTGGGAAGATTTCAGTAGGGTGAATTTGAATAACAAAGATACCCAATGTTTTATTGTTCTGCCCAGTACTTCTTGCCATTTTATGGAAAGAGATTTGGGTCTGCAAGCTCATCTTGAAGGTCAGGAAAGCAGCTACTATGGAAACATCCACTAAAAGTAATACTTTCAGGCAAAACATTTTTAAGAAACTTCTTTTGTGCCGACCTTTCACGAAAACCGTGCCCTCAGTCATTGCTCTGACAATGGTAGAGAGTTGTTTTACACAATAAGAACATCTAGCATTATCAAAGCCATCGTTCCTTCACAGGCACCCAGGAGGATCCATGAATAGCAACTATTTGAGGAAATCATCCCTGTAATCCTGCCCAGTGGTAATCAGTGACTGCCTGAATCATACAACTGAGAAGTGGGTAAGAGGAGCTATGTGGATGGACGTTTCTGTCATGCTAGGTCACACAGTCATTTAGTCCCAAATAATTTCACAGAGGCTTATATTATTTATAAACTCTTTGGCTGATCATTTGGGCTTCTTACTGGACTAGCCTTCACTTTATTACTAATCCATTCCTATTAATCTATGTATCTTCTCTTGGACTTGGCTTTCCAGCGATGCCTGGATACCTTTCTTCCTCAGCAGCAAAGTGGCATATCTCTGGGAACTCACTCTACACAATTTCATTTTACCAGCCTTATGCTAGTGTAGTAGCCCCACCTATATTTCACGCCTGTGTACATCTTGCCTGTCCATTGGCCAAAACTGCTTTGTTCAACAACCAATAAAAGAAACAAATATTCACAGAATACAGAAGAACATGCACCTTCAAGGAGGCTCAAAATTTTGTGGAGATATATCTCTAATGAATATCAGTGGGAAATGAATTGTCTAATTTCCCAAGACACTCTTTGAATTCAATAAGTGAGGGTTAATATGTGAAATAGAATCTGTTAATTTTACTTACCTGCTGAACTTCAGACTGCTCTTTAGGAGATCAATGACTGGGATTCGTGAATTTGATTCTGTGCTATGATTCACAGCTTATTGTTCTCTTCTATTGTATTTTCTTCATTTTTCTTTAAGGAATCTAATAATCATTTCGAGTTAAAAATAACTAAGGTCGATCTAGATATATTGTTCTGCAGATGAGGTATATGCTCTTCATTCTTGAGTCCTTGAATGCTTCATCCTCAGCACTTTCTGCAGAGAGCAAGAAAGGACAGCAATCTCAATAATCAGGAAGTGGAGGCATTAAGATCACTTTTTCTATGAGTATTAGCTAAAAATAGAATTACAAGCCATCCTATTTACTGCTTCAATATCAACACACCAAGAAAAGAAATAATAACAATAAAAAGAAAAACAAAAATTAAAGTGAAATGAAAGATTGCTTGGGCAGGGTGAGATGGGGTGTCTTGATGGTGGTTAATGACTTAACTATAGGAGAAGTAGCAAGGGAGAAGATGGGGGAGAACATGAGGAAATCAGGAAAGCCCACTTGTGGGTAGAACAAAGAATGAGAGCAAGGAAAGATATCTGTAATAGCTGGATAAATTATGGGGTTATAAGAAATCTGACACTAGTTTCTCCAGAAATACAGAAGGTTACCCCACCTAAGAATCTAAACAATAGTGGAGAGGCTACCTTAAATGCCTTTCCCCTATGATGAGATTGATGGCTACGATAAATGCTATATTAGAGTCTTCACTCAGTAGCTGATGAAAAGCAGAAACAGGGATTCACAGCTAAACACTGAGCTGAACTCCTGGAATCCAGTTGCAGAGAGAGAGGAGTGATGAGCACAGGGGTCAAGACCATGATTTGATAGATTTTGCTGATTCCCCTTGGGAGTCGTCAACCTCCCTGAGGAGTAGATAGTGGATGGGATGTAGAGTTGGTGGGCAGTGGAAGGACAAGTGGGAGAAAGAACTAGAATTGGTATATGAAATAATGTTATTTTTATTTTAAACAAAAATTAATTGAAAGGAAAAGGAGGATGTGAAGAACAAGGAGTATAGAAGGGTGGGAGGTCCTAGAATACCTTCAGTGACCTTTAGCATGTCTGGCCTGACTAGCACCTGTCAGCAGTGTCCACATCAGGGAAGTGACTCACCTCCATCAAGAGGCCTGTTACATGCTGAGTAGGCAGCTGGGTAATAAATTAAAAATGAAAGATGGAATCTGGGAGACTTGGGGGGTTCTTGCTCTGGTGTTGTTTTGTTTTAGTGAAGAGTGCTCATTAAATTCTTGAGTTCTGATTCACGTGGAATTTTTTGTCTTGTATTGTTGTGGCTTTTGCTTTATGTCAGGAGGAAAGATATGCAAGTTTGTCCTTGACCTACAGTTGTCCAGTCTTTTCACAATGGGCAAGTGCACATCTTGTACTTTCTTGGTACTTTTTTTGTGTGGTTCTCCTTTCTTGGGATGTTTATTTGTCCAAAGACTTAAATTATTCTTGTTGTTATTATTTTCTGGAAAGAAAAAAACCTAACCCATTCTCAACCCTAGCTTTGGTGAGGTTCCTGTACCGTGACCCTGAAACCACTGCCAAAGAAACACATTTTGTCCCTGGAATCATAGTCAGTGAAAGAAATACACCTTGGACCTAAAACTAGAGCCAAAACCCTAAAAAAGACCAGTGAAAGAAAAACACTTTGGCCTTAAACCAGAGCCAAATCTGACCCTAACCCTGTGCAGAAAACTAACCAATCCTTGAGCAGGAGCTGTAGTAATGTGAGCTCATTATTGAAATATGACCAATCCCCACACTAGAAGCCCTATATAAACCCTGCATCTGTTCAGCTTATGGCTGGACATGCTACCCAGCTGTCCTGTGCCACTCTGGAAGATGGAGGCCACTCTCCTGGATTCTTCCCTCCCAATAAACCCCTTGGATGAGCTTTGGGTTAAGACCTTCATTTGCAGCAGAACAGAGATGACCCTGGGCAGAGCAGAGCATGGAGGGCTGCAAGGATTTGCCGGGTAATCTTGCACTGCCAGAGCAAAGTTGTTACACTCTGCTTTCCACACTCCTGAGAGCAGAACTGAACTGAAGCAACTTCGACAGGAAACCTCCTGCTGCATCAAAACTGCTACACTTAAGCAGAGCCTATACATTGGGGAAGCTTTTCCCTAAGGCAGGGCTGCAAGCTGCTATGCTTACTGCGCCGTTGTATTCCTCAGCTCCTAAACTCCAGGATAACTTTCAATCTAAGCTGTGTGACACTCAGTATTCTGTGACTCCCGAGTGCAAGCACACCTGATCCACACGATTCGCCTGAAATGCCTACAGTTCTCGTAATGATTTTCATCCAGAGTGGCAAGAAAGGAGTGAACATGTTTGGGCATAGGGATTTTATAGAGGTCCCTGAAGGTATTTCCCTCAACACAAAGGATTATCTTGATAATCCCTAGTCTACCTAAATTACTTTGACCAATGCCACGCTTTTTGCATAATCTAGAAGGGAGGGAGATTCTGTTTGGAATATATTTATAAAAGTACTGTTTGCAATCCCTTTTCAGGTGACTTTGTCTGCCACAATTGAAAAATATAATATTTTGATTTTTTCTTTAAACCTTCAGAAATCACCTCTCCTATCCATGTATCATCATGATCTTGAATTTCAATGTTAATTGTATCTCAGATCCAATCCTCTAAAGGTATTGACCTTGCTTTGAAAGACCTCATTAAACTTTTACATTGGGCATCAGCAAATTTAAAAGCCATTGATTCAGTTATTATTTATCTAGCAGCTGAGTCAAATATCGTTTGATAGACTGATAATGACAGTCTTTTTCAAGGCCCCGGAATGTTTAATTTCAGCCATGTACAACTTTTGTAAATAATTCTAATTTCTTTCCTGCCTCTCCAATTCTGTCTCAAGCATTCACGCTGCTGTACAGACTAAACTCAAGAAATCATCATAACATTGGCATTGCTTTTCTAAAGTAGCATAATCACGTTCTCCAAGAATTTGATCTTGGTAGATATATCTTCCTCTAGCTTTAGCATTTTGTTTAATATTCTTAGTCTGTTCTGTGAGTCAGTAAGTCCATTGTAAGTGTAATGCTGGTTCTAGGACAGTTTTCATCGGATACATCCAATCTAGAGGGATATAACCCAATCACAAACAGAACATGTGTTTACATTTTTCACAAATGGTCATTACATACCATATAAAACTACAGCTTCATGGAATTGCCTAAATCTAACATTGTCACAGGCTTCTAAGTAACTCATCTAGAATATCCTTCATTTGGCACTTCCTGTAAGGTTACAGGATATATTAAGAACTTAGAGTGGAGAAGACTGCCCACACAGGAAAGACATCAGCCCTTCCAAGACCACAACACCAGCGAGTCCAGCTTCAGGTGAGATTGGGGCTCCTGCGGGGATCACCCGCCCAACACACATTCCCTTGATCTTCCGGGGCAACTCCTGGCATCCAGAAGACTGGTCCACACAGGAAAGACATCAGCCCTTCCAAGCCCCAAACCCCAGCGAGTCCAGTTTCAGGAAAGACATCAGCCCTTCCAGGCCCCAAACTCCGTATCAGCATCGCCATGTTCAGCTTCAGGAAGGAGGAAGATCAGTGGAGATGGAAAGACCCCACCAGCACCCACTGGAAGAAGAAATGGGAAGAAGACAGAATAAGAGCTCCCTCAGCAATAGAAAGACCAACATGACCCCACCAGAATCTAGGGATCCAACACTAGCAAGACCTGAAAAGCACTACATAGACGAAGAAGAGGAGACAGACCTTAAAAATTATTTCATAAAGATGATGGAGATACTCAAAGAAGAACCTAGGAAATCCCTTAAAGAAATAGAAGAAAAAACAAACAAAAAATCCATGAAATGGGGGAAAATTTCAAGAAATAAAAAAATCTCTCAAAGAATCTTAAGAGCACCAAGAAAAAACAAACAAAAAGATGAAGGAAACAACTCAAACAGTTGAAGGATTGAAAGCTGAAATAGAAACGATAAAGAAAACACAGAATGAAGGGATGATGGAAATAGAAAAGCTGGATAAACGATCAGGAACTACAGATGCAAGTATCACCAATAGAATACAAGAAATAGAAGAGAGAATCTCAGGTGTTGAAGACTCATTAAAGGATATAGAGTCGTCAACCAAAGAAAATCTCAAAACCAACAAATACTTAACACAAAATATCCAGGAAATATGGGACACCATGAAGAAGCCAAACGTGAGAATAATAGGTATACAAGAAGGCGAAGAAATACAACTCAAAGGTACACAAAACATATTCAACAAAATCATAGAAGAAAACTTCCCTAACCTAAAGAAAGATATGCCTATGAAAATACAAGAATCTTACAGAACACCAAATAGGCTGGACCAGAAAAAGAAGTCACCTCACTATATAATAATCAAAACATTAAACCTACTGCGTAAAGACAAAATATTAAGAGCAGCTAAAGAAAAAGGCCAAGTAACATACAAAGACAGACCTATCTGAATTACACCTGTCTTCTCAATGAAAACGATGAAAGCCAGAAGATCCTGGACAGATGTCCTACAAACGCTAAGGGAACAAGGATGCCAGCCCAGACTACTATATCCAGCAAACCTCTCAATTACCATAGATGGAGAAAACAAAATATTCCATGACAAAGCCAGATTTAAACAATGCGTATCCATGAATCCAGCTCCACAGAAAGTGCTAGAAGGAAAACCTAGATCCAAGGAAGATAACTACATTCACAAACAGACAGACAATATATAATCCTACTTTACAAAACACCAAAAGAAAAAGGGAGGAGAAACTACACAAAATAACTTCACTAATAATAATTCAAGCACAAACAAGAATCATCAATCAATGGTCATTAATACACTTCAATGTCAATGGTCTCAACTTGCCTATAAAAAGACACAGACTAGCAGAATGGATACGAAGACAGAACCCTTCCTTCTGCTGCATACAAGAAACACATCTCAACATCAAAGATAGACTTTATCTCAGAGTAAAGTGTTGGGAAAAGATCTTCCAATCAAATGGTCCCAAGAAACAAGCGGGTGTAGCAATCCTAATATCTAACAAATTAGACTTCAAATTAAAATCAATTAAAAGAGATGAAGAAGGACACTTCATATTCATCAAAGGAAAAGTACATCAAGATGAAGTCTCAATTTTAAACATCGATGCCCCAAATACAAAGGCACCTACATTCGTGAAAGAAACATTACTAAATCTCAAAGTGAACATAAAAATCTCACACACAAATAGTAGGAGACTTCAACACTCCACTCTCACCGCTAGACAGGACCTCCAGACAGAAACTTAACAAGAAACAAAAGAACTAATAAAAGTTATGACTCAAATGGGTTTAGCAGGCATCTATAGAATATTCCACCCAAATGCAAAGGGATATACCTTCTTCTCGGCACCACATGGAACCTTCTCTAAAATTGACCACATAATAGGAAACATGGCAAATCTCAACAGATATAAAAAAAATGGATTAACCCCCTGTATCATATCAGACCACCATGCATTAACATTAGATTTCAACAATAACACAAATCGCAGAAACCGTACAAACTCATGGAGATTGAACAATGCACAATTGCACCATCCCTGGGTAAAGGAAGAAATAAAAATATTAATTAAAGACTACCTCGATTTCAATGAGAATGAAAACACAACATTCACAAACTTATGGGACACTTTGAATGCAGTGCTGAGAGGAAATTTTATAGCACTAAGTGCCCACATGAAGAAACGGGAGAACAGTCATACTAGAGAATTAATAGCACAGCTGAATGTTCTAGAACAAAAAGAATAAAACCCACCCAGGAGGAGCAGATGCCAGGAAATAATCAAATTGAGGGCAGAAAACAATCAAGTAGAAACCAGGAAAACACTGAGAAGAATCAATGAAACGAAGAGTTGGTTCTTTGAGAAAATCAACAAAATAGACAAACCTCTGTCCAAACTAACCAAAAGACAGTGAGAGAACATGCTAATTAACAAAATCAGGAATGAAAAATGGGACATAACAATGGACTCTGAGGAAATCCAGAGAATCATCACTGCATACTTTGAAAATCTGTACTCCACAAAATTAGAAAATTTAAAGGAAATCGATAATTTCCTGGATAGATATCACTTGCCAAAACTAAATCAAGAGCAGATAAACAATCTAAACAGACCTATAACCGCTAATGAAACAGAAGCAGTCATCAAAAGTCTTTCAAACAAAAAAAAGCCCAGGCCCAGATGGCTTCAATGCAGAATTCTACGAGAGATTCAAAGAAGAGCTAATTCCAATACTGCTTAAAGGATTCCACACAATAGAAGCAGGAGGCTCACTGCCAAACTCTTTTTACAAGGCTACAATTACCTTGATACCCAAGCCACACCAAGACACAACTAAGAAAGCGAACTATAGACCAATTTCTGTCATGAACATCGATGCAAAAATACTCAATAAAATAATCGCAAACCCTGTTCAAGAACACATCAGAAAAATAATCCACCATGATCAAGTAGGCTTCATCCCAGGAATGCAGGGAAGGTTCAACATGAGAAAATCTATCAATGTATTCCACCATATTAACAAACTGCGAGAGAAAAACCACATGATCATCCCACTAGATGATGAAAAACCCTTTGACAAAATCCAGCACCCCTTCATGATAAATGTCCTAGAGAGATCAGCGATAACAGGAACGTACCTGAATATAATAATAGCTATATACAGTAAACCAACAGCTAACATCAAACTAAATGGAGAGAATCTCAAAGCAATTCCTCTAAAATCAGGAAAAAGACAAGGCTGTCCACTCTTTCCATATCTCTTCAATATTGTCATTGAAGTTCTAGCTACAGCAATAAGACAACAAAAGGAGATAATGGGGATAAAAAATAGGAAAAGAAAAATTCAACTTTCACTATTTGCAGATGATATGATAGTTTACATAAGTGACCTAAAAAACTCCTCAAGGTTACACCTAGAGCAGATAAACACCTTCAACAATGTGGCAGGAAACAAGGTAAACTCAAAAAATCAGTGGCCCTATTATATGCAGATTATGAAGTGACTGAGAAAGATATCAGAGAAACATCACCCTTTACGATAGCCAAAAACAGCATCACATATCTGGAGATAAAGTTAACCAAGGATGTGAAAGACTTGTACATCAAGAACTTTCTGTCTTTAAAGAAAGAAATCAAAGAAGATATGAGAAAATGGAAAGATCTCCCATGCTCGTGGATTGGTAGGATCAACACAATAAAAATGGCAATCTTGCCAAAAGCAGTCTACAGATTCAATGCAATCCCTATCAAAATTCCATCACAATTCTTCAAGGACGTGGAAAGATCATTAATCAACTTTATATGGAAAAACAAAAGGCCCAGGATAGCCAAAACAACCCTATACAATAAAGGAACTTCTGGAGGCATCACCATACCTGACTTCAAGCCCTATTATGGAGCTATAGTCCTGAAAACAGCCTAGTATTGGCACAAAAATAGGCAGGTAGACCAATGGAACCGAATTGAAAACCCTAATTTTAACCCACACACCTATGAACATTTGATTTTTGACAAAGAAGCTAAAACTGTACAATGGAAAAAAGAAAGCATCTTCAACAAATGGTGCTGGTATAACTGGTACTGGTATGCAGAAGACTGCAGATAGATCCATGTATTGCCTTGTATAAAACATAAGTCCAAATGGATGAAAGTTCTCAACATAAATCCAGCCACACTGAAAATTTTAGAAGAGAAAGTGGGAGATACTCTTCAATGAGTTGGTACAGGAGACCACTTACTAAACATAATACCAGTGGCACTGATACTGAGATCGACAATTAACAAATGGGACCTCCTGAAACTAAAAAGCTTCTGTAAGGCAAAAGACAGAGTCAACAAGACAAAAAGGCAGTCCACAGAATGGGAAAAGATATTCACTAACCCTACATATGACAGAGGGCTAATCTCCAAAATTTACAAAGAACTCATGAAACTCGTCTCCAAAACACCAAAGGATCCAATTAAAGGTGGGGTACAGAACTAAATAGAGAATTCTCAATACAGGAGGCTAAAATGGCCAACAGACACTTAAGAAAGTGCTCACCATCCTTAGCCATCAGGGAAATGCAGATCAAAACAACTATGAGATACCATCTTACTCCTGTCAGAATGGCTAAAATCAAAAACCCAGAAGATAATTTATGCTGGAGAGGATGTGGAGAGAGGGGAACACTCCTCCAATGCTGGTGGGAGTGCCAACTCATACAGTCTCTTTGGAAATCAGTATGGATATTCCTCAGGAAAATTGGAATTAATCTACCACAAGACCCAGCAATTCCACTCTTATGCATATATCCAAATGAGGCAAATTCATACAACAAGGGCATCTGTTCCACTATGTTCATATCAGCATTATTTGTAATAGCCAGAACCTGGAAGCAACCTAGATGCCACTCAACTGAAGAGTGGATAGAGAAAATGTGGTACATTTACACAATGGAGTATTACTCAGCAGAAAAAAACAATGGAATCTTGAAATTCGCAGGTCAATGGAAATCATTGGAAGAAACCTTCCTGAGTGAGGTAACCCAGTCGCAAAAACACAAACATGGTATGTACTCACTCACATATGGATTTTAGACATGGATCATGATAGTTCCAGTCTGCACTTCCACTGATAGAGAGTCTGGGAAACAGGAAGAAACCTAAAAGATATGCATATATGCATAGTACCTAAGAGAAGAGGATTCAGACAAGATCCTCTTGATGGATGACAAACAAGGCGAGGGGTGGGGGGGAATGGGTGCTGGGAAGAATAGAGGGGGAAAAGAGGAAGAGAGAGTAGGTAATGGGGGAACAGGAAGTTGAGTGGTTGGGGGTAGAATAGGGGGAAAAGGGAATCATAGTGACCTCTAGTGATCTAAAGGGATAACACCAATTGGCAAGCTAAGCAATAGTGGAGAGACCACCTCGAATATCCATTCCTGATTATGAACTTGATGTCTATAACCATCCAGGAGCCTTCATCCAGTGATTAATGGAAGCAGAGGCAAACACACAATTAAGCACTGAACTGAACCCAAGGAACCCAGTGACAGAGAGAGAGGAGTGATGAGCAAATTGGCAAAGAATGGGCTGGCAAAACCAGCAGAGACAGCTGATCTGAACAGGTGAGAGCTCTTGGAATCCCAGACCGATGGGGAGGCCAGCATGAGACTGATATGGACCCCCTAAATATGAGTGTCAGCAAGAAGGCCTGGGCAACCTATGGGGCCCTGAGCAGTAGATCAGTGTATATCCCTGTAATACAAACTCATTGTGTTCCCATAGCACAAAGAGGGATGATCACTCAGCCTGGACTCTTAGGAGGAGTGCCTGGACCCTACCTGGAGTGAAATGACAGACACTAGATATTCCCTATGTTGAAGGAATTGCCAACAGTGTGGGAGGCTGGGGTGAAGAGGAGTGCGGAGGAGGGGAGAAAGAGGGAACTGGGATTGACATGTAAAACAAGCTATTTAAATTTAAACTAACAAATGATAAAAAAGGAGTTGGTTTTGTGGTGTATGATTTTAATACATAGACTGAGAAGGAAATGCATTTAGATCACTTTTTGCCTACAACCTGAATTAGATGCAAATTTTTTCTAAATGGAACCAAGTTTTAAGTAATGAATAGGGTTTAGACAGATGGTTAAGCGGCTAAAAGCATAGGCTGCTCTTCACATACTTTATGGTACTCACAGAGAAATTCATAGGCACTTCTAATTCCTCTTATATTAGACTAGACACACTCTTCTGGCATCTGTGGACAGCAGGCACAAACATGTGGCAGCATCAGAGCAGAGTCAAAACAGTCAGAACTAAATCAAAATGAAGTATCTTAAAACTAAGGAAAACAAACAAATTGGAAAAATTATGAATCAAGAAAATTTATTTAAAAAAGGAATGAATTAAGATTGTGGAGAAATCATGGAAAATTTCAGAACCCACTGTATTTTATGGAAACCTACATATCTTATTTCAGCTCTATTAATCATGTAGCATTTTGCCAGGAGGTTAACAGTTCTCTAAGTGTGAGACTCTGGGAAAAGGCAAATCAGGTCTGACTGTTTCAGGGTATGGTGTGTTTGTGATTGTGGTCAGTAAATCCTTCTCACTAAAGTAGGGACCAAATACTCATGTCAATGTAACTTCTTTTTCCTTATCCCATATCTAGGAAGTGCAATAGTCAACTAAAGAAAAATTTTGAGAAGAAGCAAAAAGTCATGAATGAGACCACAGGTCATTGCATGCAACCTCCTCAGAGACGCACTTGAGACAAGACAAAGAAGGAAATATGAACCGGGGCATTGAGAAAAGGACTCCCCAAGAAGAGGAGGAAGAAAACAATGTCAGTACAACTGGAAATTTCAGAACGTGTGTTCTATGTGAACTTAATAAGTGTATTTACCTGTGTTGCTGCGTGTCTGCAACTCAATTTCTCTGATAGAAGCTAATGTAATCTTGGAAGTCTTCTCTCATTGAAAGCAAATTATGAGCTCCCTTTTATAACTTCAATGTCATGAGCAGCCTGATATTTGTCCAGTTTGCCATATGCAATTTATTGACTGACACATATTTAGCTGTCCATTCATTGCTGACTGAGGATGGAAGTCAGTAACTCATTCATGCCAAGCAAGGGTGTGTTGGTTAAGTAAAACCCATAAATTATTGTTGTATTCCAGGGCTGCTTGCTATAACAAATCCGTTTACAACATTGGTGGAATACAACCAAACCAAGTGCTCTACACTTGAGCTATATCTCCTGACTTCATTTTACTTTATGCATTTAGAGCCAATGTCACCAGCAATTTTCACAAGCAGACCTGGCAGTATTTGTATAGACAAGGTTTTCTTTCTTTTTTTATTAATATTTTTTTTATTTTCCATTTTAAATTTAGATAAGAAACAAGGTTGCTTCACAAGTCAGTACGAGGTCCCTCTCCCTTTCCCTCCCCTCCTCCCGTGCCCTCCCCCCATCCCCCCCGTTATCCCCTCATTCCCCCAGGGAGGGTGAGGCCCTCCATGGGGGTGTCCATAGTCTGTCATTTCATATAGGGCAGGGCCTAGACCCTTCCCCAAGAGTTCAGGGTGAGAGTGCACCTCACATTGTTCTATGGGAGTCCAGAGACCGTGTGTATACTTGGGATGGGTACTGATCTGCTGTCCAAGGCTCAATAGATTACCTAGGCCTCCTCACTGACAAGGTTTTCTTTAAACTCATGTTTCTCTACCAGTAACTTCCTGGTTGATAGTTTTAAAAGTGGGTGCCAAAATATCTTATCACTGTCATCCTCTAGACACAAACTTATTTCTGTAACGCTCCATAAAGTGGGACCTATGAATGACTGAATAATGCTGTCTTTCGTGGCAGATTATGGAGTATGGTTATCCTCTTCATCCTATAATCAAGGTTGAATCTAATCTAAAGTTATTTGTGGGACTTTGATACTTATGTGACATTGTAACTAAATCTGTTTTTACTCCTCTGTCAACACAGGTAAAATGCAAGAATTGTGGAGCCTTTGGACACACAGCAAGGAGCAAATTGTGTCCCATGAAACACTGGGGGGAAGCCCTTCCTGTTCAGCCTGTGGGGTCAAAAAACAAGGAGAGGCTGGGAACAGAGAATGTCCAGCAACATCAGACTCCAGGAATATTTAAAACGACTGAGGGCAAGGAGAAAGAAAGAGAAATGTGAGCATGGGACACATAGAGAATCGTTCATGGGCACTGGTTCCTGTGCAAATATGTATGCTCAATGTATACAGACATTTCAGGACACAGCAAAAAAAACACCAACAACTACAACAGAGAATAATGTCCTCAGCTCATGTAGTTTTGAGAATAACCAGAGAGGAGGAGGCAGATAGAACTGGGAATGTTGCCCGCTGTGGACAGAGCAGCAGTAGGTTCAAATGAAGGAATGCAGTGAAGAGCTGGGGTATTGATCAGGGGCATTTTTATTATTCTCACATGCACAAATGTCTGGGTTCCTTCCCAACAAATATTGCAACAAATCTGGGTATACTGGGAAATCCAGCAGAGGGGAGATAATTGGTAACAGTGGATCAGAAGATCTTGGCATTCTTCAGGTGTCTTGTGTTTTAGAGGCTATTCTTATTTACCATATATGCTGTTGGTATTTACTATAAAGACATATGAAATTCTAATCCCTGTGTTCTTGGAAGGATTCAGGTGTGTTGCCAGATCCTGAGGAGAAAGATGATCCTAGGTCAGATAAGCAAATCTCACTTTTGGTTCAGTACCTCTTCACTCCATACAAGGCAGGTATTAAATATAAAAAGTGATTGATGTTAGTATTTCAGACATAGAGTTTCTGCTGATCCCAACATTTAATGCTATATGCTCTGCAGGCAAGAAATGCTGCCAAAGAAATCTCTGCCACAGAAATTTCCCAGAAGTTCTCCAGAGAAGATAATGAGCAGCTGGGAAGAACCAGTAGAATC
>NW_024433744.1:0-1197 GCF_017639785.1 Mesocricetus auratus | reverse complement strand
ATGGATCTCTGAAGTATGGTTGGTATCTTAGGCAGTCAATATGTAGCATCATAGAAAAGAAAATAATATTTTTCTCATGGTGAAAATTATCAGAACCAAGGTCTTTCTTCCTATTGTCAACTGGTGTTCATTTTCTCTGAAGTAGAACATGAATACTGTGAATTACCAGAAAAGCATACAACTTTACTTACCTGAATCACAATTAATTTGGCATCAGTCATTTCAATTTCGCAGGACCATCGAGTTATTGAATTATTCTCATCCACGATGACGTCATTGATTAGGAGTGGGGTTGAGATGCCGGTTGTCACGAGCACGAGGGACGCTGGGAGATGTAGTCCTGAAGACGCAACGGTTCCCACCGACAGAAAGCACAAAGACTCCATCCAGCTGAGCATGGTGGTCGAGGTTAGCGCCTCGCTGTTCCTCCTCCACATCCTTGCATGTGTTGCACTCCACTATGACAAGCCCAATTGGCAGCAGCATGAGAGGGGCCTGTGCCATTGCTGCCACAGCAGCCGTGGAGTGGGGTGTAGCCAGGGATGACGTCACAGTTCACGACAGGAGGCTCTGCTGGGAAAGGGGCTGCCTAGGTCCAGTCCTGCAGTGCTGTGGCAATGTCAAACTGCGGATACGTGGTTGACCGAGGTGATGACGTCCTCCAGACAGGGTTCATCAAGCGAGGTCCTCGGATCCTGTGACAGTTAAATTATTGGATTTTTAAAATCCGTGACCACGGCGTCCTTCGTGAGCTGGGTGTTGTCTTTCCTCCTGGGAGCTGATGATACGAAACTGTACAATTAATTAATGATTTAATTATCTAAAGCCTTCATGTCGTAATCTGTGAGCAGTGAGGCTTGGAGCCACCTTGTGGGTGTCAAGGGTGACAGAACTTCTCCTCATCTGATTTTCTAATTATTCAGATCTGTTATTATCTATGTGAATCTATGTGAGCATGAACAGAGTCTGTCTCCACCTTCTTGGAGGTAATTGTGCAGCATCATCTCATTATTTGATCACTTCAATCAAATTTACATGTCTTGTGTGTCTCCCCAGGGGTGAATAATGGGATGTCATCTCACTAATTGATTATCTACATATTTAAGTCATTATTATTGAATTATCTAATTATTTAAGTCGTTCATCACATCATCCATGGGAGCTTGAATTTGCTGCCACCTTGTGGGAGTTAATATG
>NW_024433743.1:0-2625 GCF_017639785.1 Mesocricetus auratus | reverse complement strand
TTGTGAGGAGCTGCCCTCGCTATCGCTATCGCCATTAGAAGATGGCAGTGACATCCGCTGTCAGTTGGAGTTCACCGTTTAAGCTGTGCCTCTCCCGTGGCGTCATCTGGGTTGATGAGCAAACCACCAATCCCGGCTCTACATGCCTCACTCGGAGTTCCTAGGCTTATATAAGGGGCTGGGTTTCTTAGCTTGGGGTCTCCCTCTCAGAAGCTGATCATCTATCTCTCAAGATGTATTAAAGTTTTACTGCAGAAGGATCCGAGTGTCCTGCGTCGTTCTTGCTGGCGAGACGGTAGCGCAGGACATCTGGTGCCGAAACCCGGGAACTCTTCAACATCGCCCTCGGAAGACGGGGCAGATTCAAAAACTGCAGGGACGTAAGTTCAGAGAGGTATGCTTGATCCTGAACACCCCTTTTCTCGACTTTGGCCTTAGTTTGTCATCACCGTGGGACGGGTCAGTGGAGGCTTTGGTGCTAGTCCTCTTTGTCCTTCTTCATCGTGGCTGGTGCTGACACAACGGTGCTGTCAGTCTGGTAAAGGAGTTGAGCACCGTTTTTTAGATAATCCGCCAGCGCGATGGGGTCATCACAGTCAGTGGTTACTGCCCTACAGACTGTGATAAAACAAAGAGATCTCAAAATTGCGCCACGAACACTTCAAAATTTTGTGAAGGAGGTAGATAGAGTGGCACCATGGTATGCTTGTTCCGGGTCCCTCACTGTGGCCTCATGGAACAAGCTAGGCAAAGAACTAGATAGGAAGCATGCAGAAGGAGATCTCCGTTTAGGTCCCAAAGCCATTTGGAAGCTAGTTAAAAACTGCTTGGAGGATGAGGCCTGTCATCCTGCTATAGAAGAAAGTCAGGAAACCTTAGAGGGAGTTCAGGATAGCATGTCAGAAACTGAACGGAGTGAGAGAATGGGAGCTCGTAAAAGGAAAGACATGTCTAAGAAAAAAGGCCCTCCCCAAGAAGTTAAGAAAGTGGGAGAGAAAGAAGGGAGTGATAATTCACCCCCTAACAAATCTAAGAAAAAGAAAAAGCCAGAATCTAGCCTATACCCTACGGTAGAGCTAGAAGCCTTGGAGCTAGATAAATCTGATTCTGACACTCTGGATTCTAGCGAAGAAGGTGGTCTAGAGGAGGAGGTGGCATGGTATGAGGAAGAAAGATATCACCCTGATAGACACCGGCCGCTGAAAACAAAAATGAATGTGAGGCCACCGCCTATAAATCCATCGGGCACACGCCCTTCAGCACCTCCGCCGTATGAGCTTCGGCTGAATACTGGTACTGACTCCTTTTTACCTTTAGAGGAACGGAGAAAAATACAAATGGCTTTTCCAGTATTCGAGAATGCGGAAGGCGGAAGAGTACATACCTCCGTAGATTACAATCAAATCAAAGAATTGGCCGAATCCGTTCGTAATTATGGGGTCAATGCTAACTTTACCACAATACAGGTGGAAAGGCTTGCTAATTTTGCCATGACTCCCACTGACTGGCAGACGACAGTGAAAGCAGTGCTTCCCAACATGGGACAATACATGGAATGGAAGGCTCTCTGGTATGATGCAGCCCAGGCGCAAGCTAGAGTTAATGCCACAGCTGAAGCTATTAAAGCATGGAAGGCCCTCACAAAAAGGGGAGAATCCAGTGGACACCTTACAAAGATTGTCCAAGGACCCCAAGAGCCATTTTCAGACTTTGTGGCCAGAATGACCGAGGCCGCCGGTCGCATCTTTGGTGATTCAGAACAAGCTATGCCCCTGATTGAGCAACTTGTCTATGAACAAGCAACCCAGGAATGTCGAGCGGCTATCGCCCCTCGCAAAAGCAAAGGTTTACAAGATTGGCTCAGAGTGTGCAGGGAGCTGGGGGGACCCCTAACCAGTGCAGGACTAGCTGCCGCCATTTTACAAACGCACAGGCATAGAGATTTATCTAGTCGAAAAGCTTGTTTTAATTGTGGGAAAATGGGGCACCTTAAGAAAGATTGTCAAGCCCCTGAAAGAACAAGAGAACTGGAGCTTTGCCGTCGTTGTGGTAAAGGTTATAATAGGGCTAGTGAATGCAGGTCAGTCCGGGATATGAAAGGGAGGCTTCTGCCCCCTATTGAAGAACCCAAGGTACCCCAATCAAAAAACGGGTCACGGGGCCCATGGTCAAAGGGCCCTCAGAAATATGGGAACCGATTTCAGAAAAGCAATCAAGAGGAAGTAGAGGCTTCCGAGGAACCCCCGGAATGGACTTGCGTGCCGCCTCCGACTTCTTACTCATGCCGCAAATTAATGTTCAACCGGACCCAGTCCATTCCCCTGGACCTTTGCCCCCTGCCACCATTGGGCTTATTCTGGGCCGTGGCTCCTTAACTTTACAGGGACTCATTATATATCCTGGGATTGTTGACCCGTATCATAAAGAGGAGATTCAAGTTCTCTGTTCTAGCCCTCGGGGCGTATTTTCTATAAAGCAGGGAGATAGAATTGCACAACTGGTGTTGCTGCCCTCCCTCGGGGATGGAGAAACCTACACTTTACAAAAAAGGGCTATGGGATCTTCTGGAAGTGATTCAGCCTATCTGGCTATACCCCTAAATGAGAGACCTACAATAAAATTGTT
>NW_024433742.1:0-44970 GCF_017639785.1 Mesocricetus auratus | reverse complement strand
ATCAAGCATGTGGTTACTTGGAATTGAACTCAGGACGCCTTGAAGAACAGTCAGTGCTCTTAACATCTGAGCCATCTCTCCACCTGGAGGGTCATTTTTGAAAAACTGTTTAGATTCAGGAATTTGTCTTCATTGTTTTCAAAAGTTACTCATCTGATCCCTACCTACCATCTACATATTGATACATTGTTGTGAATTTATGAATTGAACCACCCTCTTTGACAAGAAGACCCATTCTGCTTTGAAGTTCAGGCTGGCCTTGAATTTACAACTTTCTGCCTTGGCATTCAGATTGGTATTAAAGTCATGTATATCATACCCACTCATTTTGTTGGGACAATGAACCTCATGCTTGTTAAGCATTCACTCAATATTTTCTGAGTTACACCCTCATCCCCAAAATCTTAGCAGTTCTTGTATTGTCTTCACACCTGAAAAAATACAAATTAAGAGTTGGGAATTCACATGAATGGGCACAGAAAGGCTTTCTTCTCCTTGAAATTTACCTCTTAGCTTTTAAACACATTAGAGTGATTTTTAAAGTAGAATGGCAATGCGTGCTTACTGTTTTATACATTCATGTAGAGAGCAAACACACTGTCTTTGGTGTTCTACAGATGTAGAACACTTGAGTCTTACCTTAGCATTCAGTTTTGTGGTTTCTGCTATTGAGAAAACCACTGCTGAGTACTAGGCAGTGATGTGGTTATTAAGAGTCCTTTTACCTTTGTAGGGGGAGTGTGCTTCAGAAATTGTTGCGTGATAGGGGAAAAGAAATGGAAGCTGATGAACGAGATAGGAAGAGAGAGAAGGAAGAACTTGAGGAAATCAGGCAACGCTTACTGGCAGAAGGACATACGTATCCAGATGGAGAGCTCCAGAGTGTGAGTTACTGCATCTGACATTGTTTGGTTTTAAATCACTATTTCATTTTAAAGTCAGCTATGTTGTATTTGTGTTTGTAGATAAAGGGAAAACACAATGTGATCTTGGGACTTAATAGTGCTATTATTTGGTAGGTTATTAGTACTTCTGTTACTTTTGGTACAAAAGTCATTATGCTGAGTTGAATTCACACCTTTGTGTTTGTTTGTGTGTGTTGCGGGTGTTTACGGCTGATGTGCACTGTAGAATTGGAAGTCAGTCTTAGGTATCATTCCACAGGAGTAATCTCCCATAATTACTTGAGACAGAGTCTTTCAATGTCGTGCTAGCAGGCCATGTATTTGCCTTTCTCAAATTTGCTTGGTTTGGGTGTAGTAGGTACTAGAAATCAAAGTTCTGTCTTCATGATTGCACAGCAGTGTTTCATCTAGTGCAGCTATTTCCCAGGCCCTTGAATTCACAGGTCAATTAAGTCTTCCATTAATAAGATTAAATCTTATTACTGTCTTTGAATCCATTCTATTAGCCTGTTTATTTGTATGGGAGAGTTAAATCCATTAATAATTTTTTTGGTTTTTCGAGACAGGGTTTCTCTGTATTGTTTTGGAGGCTGTCGGTCCAGCCTGGCCTCGAACTCACAGAGATCCGCCTGCCTCTGCCCCCCGAGTGCTGGGATTAAAGGCGTGCGCCACCACCGCCCGGCTAAATCCATTAATATTTATGGATATTTGTGACCATTTATTGCTCATTCTTGTTTGCTTTGGAATGGTTGTTGGTGGTGAAATTATATGTGGATATCCAATATCCAAGCCTTTTTTCTTTTGGCTGTTGGTAAGGTGGGTTTATCTATTGCCTATGGATCTTAGACAAAGAAGCTAAAAATATACAATGGAAAAAAGAAAGCATGTTTGACAAATGGTCCGAGCGTAATTGGATGTGGGCATGTAGAAGAATGCACATAAAACCATGTCTATCACCATGCACAAAATTAATTTCAAATGGATCAAAGAACTCAACATACACCCAGCCACACTCAACCTCTTAGAAGAGAAATTAGTAAGTACCCTTGAATTAATTGGTTCAGGAGATAGCTTGCTGAACATAAAACCAGTTAACTAGACAGTTAGGTCAACAATTAATACATGTGACCTCCTTAAACTGAGTAATCTCCTGTAAGGCAAAGGACACAGTAAACAACACAAAAAGGCAGCTCACAGAATGGGAAAATATATTCACTAACCCCACATTTGACAGAGTGCTTCTCTCTACAATTTACAAAAACTTGAGAAGCAAGTCTCCAAAACACCAAAGGATCCAATTAAAATGGGCTACAGAACTAAATATAGAATTCTAAATAGAGGTGTCTAAAATGGCAGAGAGGCAGTTAAGAAAGTCCCTAGATATCAGGGAAATGTAAATCAAATTACTCTGTGATACAATCTTAATCCTGTCAGAATGGCGGTAATCAAAAACACCAATAACAGGTTTTGCTGGAGAGGATGTAGAGAAAGAGGAACACTCCTACACTGCTGGTGGGAGTGCCAACACATATAGCTTCTTTGGAAGTCATTATGAAGATTCCTCAGAAAACCTGAAATTAGCTTACCACAAGACCCAGCAATTCCACACTTATGCAGATATCCAAAAGTTGCACATTCATACAACAAGGTTATCTGTTCCATTATGTTCACAGCAGCATTATTTGTAATAGCCAAAACATAGAAGCAAACTAGATACCCCTCAACTGAAAAGTTCGTAGAGAAAATATGGTACATTTACACAATGGAATACTATTTAGTGGAAAAAAACAATGGCAAATTAAATTCACAAGCAAATCGATGGCATTAGAAAGAAACAACCTAAGGGTGTTAACCCAGTCACAAAAAGAGAAACATGTATGTACTCACTCATATATGGATTTTAGACATGGAACAGGGTACTGCTCACCTACAATCCCACAGCCAGAAAGTCTGGGTAACAGAACCTTCAAACAACGACTGATGGATACAGAGGCAGACAACCCCAGCTAAACACTGAGATGAACTAAAGGTGTCCAGTGACAAAAGGGAGGACTGATGAGCATAGGGTTCAAGTCTGTGCTTTTGTAACACACAGAAACAGCTGACCTGAACAAGGGGAGCCCTTGAAACCACTACTGGTGTGGCTGGGAATCCAGCATGGGACTGATCCAGACCCCCTGAATGTCCTTGTCAGTGAGGAGGCCTAGGCAATCTATGCAGCCTTGTGTAGTAGATCTGTATTTATCCCTAGCATACAAATGGCCTTTGGGTGCCCATCCCACAATAAGAGATGCTCTCACAGCCTCGACATTAGGGGAGGGCTTATGTCCTGTCATGAGTGAAATGACAGACTATAGCTATCACCTATAGAGGGCCTAAATCTACCTGGGAAAAGAAGTGGGGGTTGGGGAAGGTGGCAGTTGTGGGTTGCTGGGAGGTTGTGGGAGGGGAGATGGAGAGGGACAGGACCCTGGCATTGACATATAAAGCAACACTTTTTCAAATTTAAATTTAAAAATAAACAATACATAAAAATAAATAAAATTCCAGTGAGAGTTCTCTATGCCTTCTGTACCCCACTTTTAATTTGAATTATTAGTGCTTTGGTGACAAGTGTCTTCATTACTATGTATATATTTAAAATCAGCTCTCTGTTACATGTGGGGTTGGTGAAGATACTTCTGCATTCAGAGGGCTGTCATTTTGTCTTCTTGAGTGTGTCCTTTGCATTACAGAATCTTCTCATTTTCTGGTGGCCCCTTTTATTAATTGTTGCTCTCAGCATCTGTGCTACAGGTTTTATGCTGAGGAAGTGGTCTGCTGTACCAATTCATTCAAGATTACTTCTGACTTTCCCTTCTAAAAGGTTTGTTCAGTTTGGCTGCATTTTTGTCGAGGTCTTTGATTCAATGGAAATTAAGTTTTATCAACAAGAGTATCTAAAATGGCCAAAAGACACTTAAGAAACTGCTCAACATTGTTAGCGATCAGGAAAATGAAAATCAAAACAACTCTAGGATAGAATCTCATACCTCTCAGAATGGCAAATAAACAATGGCAGTTGATGCCAGAGATGATGTGGAGAAAACAGAACACTCCTCCATTACTGCTGGGAGTGCCCACTTATTCAACCACTTTGGCAGTTAGAATGGCAGTTAGTCAGTCTACTTCAAGATCCAGGAATTCAACTCTTAGGCACAAACCGAAAGGATATAAATTCATACTAAAAGGACATCTGTTCAACTGTGTTCATAGCAGCACTATTTGTAATAGCAAGAACCTGGAAGAAACCTCAATGGCCCTTGACTGAAGAATGGATAAAGAAAATGTGATACAATTAAGCAGTTGAGTAATAATCAGTGAAACGAAAACAATGAAATCTTGAAATGGGCAAGCAAATCGATGGAATTAGAAGAAAACATCCAGATTGAAGTAACCCAGATAAAGAAGTCAAACATGTTATGTACTCACTAATATATGGATATCACACATATAGCAATTGATAACCAGCCTACAATCTACAATCCCCCCTACATAGAAGCTAGAAAAAAGTAGGATATACATGGTGCCCCAAAAAAGGGAAAGGCTTAAGATATCCTGATCATTTTGGGAGCAAGAAGCAGTAAGGAGGAGAAATTGGAAAAGGAGGAATGGAGAATAGAAGTGGGGTGAAGAACATGAAGGATCAGGAAGATTGATTAGGGGGAGGAATAGAGGAAAGCATGAAAAGTGACATCTTAATAGTGGGATTCATTGTAGGTTTAAAGGGATGTATGGCAGTAGAGAAATGTCCAGATATTGGACCCAACTAAGAATGTATGCAACAGCTATGAGGCAATTTTAAATGCTCTTCACCTACAATGATATTGATTACTATATTAAATGCCATTATAGAGCTGTCATATGGTAGCTGATAGAAGCAAAAGCAGATAACCACAGCTAAGCACTGAGTAAACCTCCTGACAATCCTGTTGTAGAAACAGAGGAGTGTTGAGCCAAGGGTTCAATATCAGGCTGGGGATGCCCACAGAAATAGCTGGTCTGAATAAGTGCAATCTCATGCCCCCAGACTTTCAACTGGGTAATGAGCATAACCGAACGAGATCTCCTGAACATGGGTGACAATTAGCAGGCCTGGGCAGTCTATGGATCTTCTGACAGTGAAGCCAGCATTTATCACTAGAGCAAGAATTGAATTTTGGAATCCCTTTCCCCATGTAGGGATGGATTATTATCCTAGATACATTTCCCCAAATGATGACACAGACTTGATAATCCCCCATGGAAGCATCATCCTCTCTGAAGAGTTGATGGGTTTGGGATTGGAGATCAGTGAGAGGCACAGGAAAATGGGAGGGAGAGGGAACTTGAATAGATATGCAGAATAAAGTTGTCTCTAATTTACATAAAAATTATTATTTGAAAAACAAAATAATACTCTTGTCTATGGCAGTTATGTCCTCAACATCATCCATCAAAGGGTGAATTTCACATTTATTCATTGTTTGTTATTGTTTTAAGCTATTGTTTGACAAGACTAAGGCTGATGTAGAATGTGATTTTCTCGAAATAGGAAGTTGCACAGCATAGACTTTCTGAAAATAATTAAAAGCATCAAAGCAGAGTGTCAAAATCACCTGGGAAAATTGCATACATTATGTACAATCTCGAGCATGAGGATGAATACAGGTTTTAAATGAGTCCACAAGATCCAAGATAAACATGTTTTATTAGGAAGGCACTTATATAAGAAGTAATAAATAACGTTATTGGTCTTCCTGCTATAAAAGATGCAGTCTCTGATCTTCTGAAGCTCTCACCACAACACAACATAGTGAACCAACACCTCCTTTTATGTGTATAGGATCACATATACACACCTAAATCATGCCACTAGGATGTGGCCAACACCACATGTTCACTGGCAAAACAATATGCAACTACATTTCTCTGCTTTGTGTGGATAAGAGAATATCAAGTATAGGCTAATAGAATGTTAAAAACACGTAAAAATTTAGACCTACAAAAAACAGAACAGCACTAAGCAATAAACAAACACAAAATGTGCAGTCCCAGGCTAATGACATATAACACAGTTTACTATAGAAGCTGTCCAATTCTGGAAAAAATAAGTATTATACCTACTATGCTTTAGTTAAGATAAGAAAGGATATTAGCTCTAACTATGTAGTCTTCAACCTGATAAAAGTCCTGAGAAGGAAAATAGCATTACTTGGATAAGCAGGAAGTGAAATTAGGCAACTTCTGAAAAGTGCAAGTAAATGAGAGAAAAAGCAGTTTACCTGTGTAGACACCCAAGGTTTATATTAATTTTGGGACATCCAACTTTGCATAAGACATAGAGTATCTGAGATATGTCTCAGAAGCAGGAAAATGTGAAAGAATATCCTACCCTGAATTGGCAATTTGCAACTGTCTTTTTATGTTTATCTCCTGTTATCCCATTTACAACAACCTGCACATTGTCAGCAGTTAAGGTAGAGTTAGTTCTTTGCCTAAAAGTCCAGTAATGCTAAGAAAAGCAAACTCCAAATGGTGTGACATTAGTGCCCATCATACTCTCTTGAACAGCTTGGTGAAGTCTGAAGTAATTTTGTATCATGTCAACAGAGTTCTAAATTATTAATTCATTTAAATTCCATATTCTGTTGGTTTTTTGTAGTATTTGAAGATCACACATCTATGCTGTGTGCCTCTCTGAGTACATAGAGACTCTAACTAACTTAAATCATTAGGTAAAAAAAGCATTGGTAATTATAATCTTTAAAAATTAGAAACATGTATTGCTCACTTACTGAAGCTTCCCACATATAATATGAACAATTTTAAACAGATGTGAAACATAAGGACAAAGACATTAAATTTGTAACTATATACATATATATGTAAATCTTTAGATCAGCGGTACACCTGAAATATCTTCACCAGAGTTGGAACTGTATAGTGCAAAATGAGGAAATTGTACTAAATTGTATCAATCAATCAATCTGTAAGTAGATACATACTTACAATATGAGAAAGACAATTTTATATTTGTGCCCCAAAAAACATCATAAACAGGAAGAGGAGCCTTCACAATATAACAAATATAATTTCCAGTTTTAAGCAATATAAAATATTCAAGATAGTAATGCAAATTTAATTTATATATATATATATATATACAATATACAATATCGATAGAGCTAATAGTTGCTACAATACTCCACAAGTAGATACATTAATCTTCCTATATCCCATAGCATATATTCATTATACATTTGCAAAAGATATTTCTTAGTCTGAACTTAATACTCCATTCTCAACCACACACAACTTAACACAAACCATAAGCAGGTAAAAATTATTTATATTCTAGGGAAAATCAAAACACCATCTAAGCCAACTGTAGTGAAAGTGGTAATTGTTTTCTTAGAATTACTACCAGGTGAAGGTAACTCTATGGAATCCTGAAGGGAAAAATAAAGAAATTATTAAGTCTCAAATGCTAGGTTAAATTTTATAGCTGGTCCCAGAGATGGATGTGATACTTGTCTGAAGTTCTTATTTAAAGCTCTGTCCAGAGTGTTATAAGAAGGTATACCATCTCAGCTAGCTATCCTGGAAATGTAAAGACCACTTTTAGTTCAAAACAATCCTTGAGTGACATAGCAGTTCGAAGACATCAAGTCGAGTCAGGTGGAATCAATTTGGGGCACCATCTTCCTTCTGGAGGCTTTCGAGATTGATGTCAAGAAATTTTATTGTTCACTGTGGAAGATTTAAATATTAATATCAAAATGGCAAGTTTAAATTATATAGGTTTGCATATAGGGAAAGATATAAATAGTATAAGAAAAAATAATAATTTCCAGAGATAACAGAGTTTTATTAATAATACACTTTAGATTTTGATTTATGTTGTACATCAGATGACTACTCTGATATGAGACAGAAAATATGATTTTTTATTTAACAGGATGCTTGAATATAGAGGACATCTATCAATTGAAAATACTATTATACATGGAAGAAATTGGACATAGGTTCTTAGGTCATGTAGTTTTGCCCTGTATTAAATGTCAGTAGTATAAATCAGATTCTTCTTTCTTTGATGATTATTTTAGATAATTAGCAGGTTTTCTTCAGACATTTACATAGTTAATGACTTTTCTCTTCTTGAAAGTGTTTATTTTTGTTTTCCTACAAAGACTAGGACTGTCCCCGAACTTTATGTTTCCTTACAACTTATGGGAATTACCTTGCTGGATGACCTATTATTGTTCACATTCAAAGGTTTCTTCTGTTCAAATTGAATTGTGGTTAGCTTTGACAGTATCCATAGCTCTTCTTCTACTGCAGATAGAAACATGAAATCACTTCCCAAATGTAGCAATTATCCTCAATTTATTCTGAGGTCAATATATCCTTGAATTTGAGAGGCTGATTTAGCTCAGAAAGATTATTTTTGTCAATGTTTTCTCACAGCTGATGTTTTTTTTCTCATTAAGAAAATTGTATTTTAGAAAAGCGTTAAGCATTCACTCTTTTTGTATTTAGTTTGGAACATTTTTAATTTTTTATTTTAGAAAAACTCTTATTAGCATCCACCTCACGCTCTCATCCTCCCTTGCTTCCTACTGAACAATAAACCAAGTGCCCACGCACTTCCCTGGGAGAGTGAGGCCCTCTATGGGTGATCATCCAAGTCCATCACATCACTTGGGGAAGGGCACAGGCCCTCCTTTCTGTGGCTGGGCTGCAATAGTATCCCTCCACAGGATATGGGCTCCCAAAGTCATTTGTGTCCTAGCAATAAACCCTGGCTCCTCTGTTAGCGGCATCTTATACTGCCTTGGCCTCCAGCTGGCACCCATATTCAGAGGGCTTGCTTATGTCCAATAATGATGCCCACCCCCCTGCACTTTATGACTCGTGTCTCCTTGCTCTCATTAGGTCAGGACAACTGTTTTTTGTGAGTATCTCCAGCACCGTCTTGGCTCATTTGCTTGTCTCTCCTCCCTCTCTGAAACTGGGTTACAGGAGTATGGTTCAGTGTTTAGCTGTGGGTGCCTGTTCCTACTTATATCAGATGCTGGATCAAGGCTCTAGGAATGTTAACCAAGGTAGTCATCAATCACCATTATAGAGGAATGTCATCAAAGGCAGTTTCTCCACCATTTCCTATATTCTTACTTGGGGTTATTACTGTGAATCCCCTACCATTTCCTCTGTGCCAGAACTCTCTGCAGATCTGTACTGACTACCTTTATGAAGGCAAATACTTTATTGCTCTCATCTATACTGACACTGTCTCCAATCTTCTGTTCTCCTCCATTCTCCCTGTATCCCCTTTCCAACTCCATCCGCTCTCCCCCATGCACCCAGTTTGCTCAGAGGTTCTTTTGAAACTCTTTTTTCTTCTGCAGGCAATGCATTATCTTGGGGTCCTCTTTGTTTCCTAGCTCCTCTGATGGTGAAGACTTTAGCCTGGTAATCAATTGCTCTATGTCTAAAAACCATATATGAATGAGTACATACCATGTTATTCATTTTGTGACTGGGTTACCTCACTCAGGATGGTTTCTTCTAGTTCGATCCATTTGCCTGTGAATTTCAAGATTACATTTTTTTCCTCTGAGTAGTACTCCATTGTGTAAATGTGCCACATTTAATTCTTCCACTCTTCAGTTGAAGGACATCAAGGTTGCTTCCATATTCTGGCTATTACAATCAAAGTTGCTATGAGCATATTTGAACATAAATCGATGTTGTATGTGGGTGTACTCTTTGTAAATATAACCAGAAAAGAGAAACCGCCATACTGGTTACACCAGATTGCACTTCGACCAGCAAGGGAGAAGTCTTTCTCTTTCTGCACATCTTCTCCAGCACAGACTGTATTTGGTGACTTTGATTTCAGCCATTCTAGCTGGTTTAAAATGTTATGTCAGAGTTGTTTTGATTTGCATTTCCCTGATGACTAAGCATGTTGAGCATTTTCTTAAGTGTGTCTCAGCCATTTTAGATTCCTCCATCGAGAACTTCCTATTTAATGATATACCCCAATTTTTAAGGAGATAGGTTGTTTTATTGTGGCTGGTCTTCATGATTTGATTGTATATTTTGGAAATCCAACCTCTAGCAGATGTGAGGTTGATAAAGATCTTTTCCCATTCTCAGGGCTGCTGTTTTGTCTTGCTGTCTGTTTCCTTTGCATTACAGAAGCTTCTCAGTATCTCGAGGTCACATTTTTAATTGTTGATTTGAATGATTGTACTACTGGTGTTATGGTCAGGAGGGTATCTCCTGTACCAATTCTTTCAAGGTTACCTCTCCATTTCTCTTTTAAGCGGTTCAGTTTGGCTGTATAAATGTGGAGGTTTTTGGTCCATTTGGAGTTAGCTTTTGTGGATGGCAATAGATATTGATTTATATCTAGTCTTCTACAAGTTCTCATCCAGTTATGCCAGCACCATTTGGTGTAGATGTTTGCTTTTTCACATTGTATAACTTTACCTTCATGGCAACAACAGCTGTTTGCAGGTGTGTGGTTTAATATAAGGGTTTTCAATTCTATTTCATTTATTTTAGTGTCAACTATTCGTCTATTTTAGTGCCAACACCAAGCTGTTTTCAGGATTATGATCCTATGATAGAGCTTGAAGTCAGGGATGGTAATACTTATAGAAGTTCCTCTATTGTATAGAGTTGTTGTGGCTATCCTGATTTTTCCATACAACGGTGAGCATTGTTCATTCTTGTTTTTGAACTTCTTTTTTTTACTTTAATTTTAAATAGCTTGCTTCACATGTCTATCCCAATTCTCTCTCCCACCCCTCCTCTCACAACTCCCACCATCCCACTCTATCCCTACTTCCTTCCACATAGGGCATATCCAGAGTCTGTCATTTCACTCGTGGCAGGATCCAGGCACTCCCATAAGAGTCCAGGCTGAGAGAGCATCCCACTTTGTGTTATGGACATACAGAGTTCATTTGTATGCCAGGGATAAAGACTGATCTACTGCCCAGGGCCCCTTAAGTTGCCAAGGCCTCCTCACTGACTCTCACACTCAGGGGGTCTGGATCAGTCCCATGTTGACCTCCCAGCTGTCGGTCTAGTTTCCAAGAGCTGCCCCTTGTTCAAATCATCTGTCTCTGTTGGTTTTTCCAGCCAATTCTTTGCCAATTTGCTCATCACTCCTCTCTCTGTCACTCGGTTTCATGGGATCAGTTCTGTGTTAATTTTGGGTGTTTGCCTCTGCTTCCATCAGTCACTGGATAAAGGTTCTTAGATGGAATATAGGGTAGACCTCAATTTCATTATCAGGAATCGGCATTCAAGGTGGTCTCTCCACTATTGCTTAGCTTGCCAGTTGGAGTCATCCCTTTACATCACTAGAGGTCTCACTGGTGCCAGATCTGTTTTCTGGCACTTCTCCAGTTTCTTCCTGTAGGCACTTAATGCTATAAATTTTCCTCTTAGAACTGCTTTCTAAGTTTCCCAAATGTTGGGGTATGTTGTACCTTTGTTTTCGTTGAATTCTAGGAAATATTTCTTTATTTCTTCCTTTACCCAGGGTTGATGCTATTGACCAATGTTCAATTTCCATGAATTTGTGAGGTTTCTGCAATTTGTGTTGACATTGAATTCTTTTTTATCATTTTTAATTTTAATTTTAAATAGCTTGTTTTACATATCAATCCCAGTTCCCTCTCCCTCCCCTCCTCCCTCACTCTGCTTCCCCCCACCCTCCCACCCTATTGCCAAATCCTTCCACATAGGGAATATCTAGAGTCTGTCATTTCACTCTGGGTAGGGTCCTGGCACTCCCCTAAGAGTCCAGGCTGAGAGAGCATCCCTCTTTTGCTATAGGCACACGATGACTGTTTGTATACCAGGGATAGACACTGATCCACAGCTAAGGGCCCCATAGGTTGCCCAGGACTTCTCGCTGACACTCACATTTGGGGGGTCCAGATCAGTCCGATGCTGGCCTCCCCACTGTCTCTGTGGGGTCCAAGAGCTCTCCCCTGTTCAGATCAGCTGTCTCTGCTGGTTTTGCCAGCCAATTCTTTGTCAATTTGCTCATCACTCATCTCTCTCTGTCATTGGGTTCCTTGGGTTCCGTTCAGTGATTAATTGTGTGTTTGCCTCTGCTTCCATCAGTCACAGGATGAAGGCTCCCGGATGGTTATAGACATCAAGTTCATTATCAGGAATGGGCATTCGAGGTGGTCTCTCCAATATTGCTTAGCTTGCCAATTGGTTTTATCCCTTTAGATCACTCGAGGTCACTCTGGTGCCTGATCTGTCTTCTATCCTATATTTCCCTCTTCCCCCTATTCTACTCCCACCCACTCAACTTCCTGTTCCCCAATGACCAACTCTCTTCCTCTTCACCCCCTCTCTTCTTCCCAGGTCCCACTCCCCCCACCCCTCACCATGTTCCCCATCCATTCAGAGGATCTTGTCTCAATCCTCTTCTCTTGGGTACTATGCATATATGCATATCTTTTAGGTTCTTTCCTGTTTCCCAGACTCTCTATCAGTGAAAATGCAGACTAGCACTATCCTGATCCATGTCTAACATCCATATATGAGTGAGTACATACCATGATTGTCTTTTTGTGACTGGGTTACCTCACTCAGGATGGTTTCTTCCAGTGCTATCCATTTACCTGTGAATTTCAAGATTCCATTGTTTTTTTCTGCTGAGTAATACTCCATTGTGTAAATGTACCACATTTTCTCTATCCACTCTTCAGTTGAGGGGCATCTAGGTTGCTTCAAGGTTCTGGCTATTACAATTAATGCTGATACAAACATAGTGGAGCAGATGCCCTTGTTGTATGAATTTGACTCATTTGGATATATGCCTAAGAATGGAATTGCTGGGTCTAGTGGTAGATTAATTCCCATTTTCCTGAGGAATCTCCATACTGATTTCCAAAGAGACTGTATGAGTCAGCACACCCACCAGCAATGGAGGAGTGTTTCCCTCTCTCCACATCCTCTTCAGCATAAATTGTCTTCGGTGTTTTTGATTCTAGCCATTCTGACAGGAGTAAGATGGTATCTCAGAGTTGTTTTGATTTGCATTTCCCTGATGGCTAAGGATGTTGAGCACTTTCTTAAGTGTCTCTTGGCAATTTTAGCCTCCTCTATTGAGAATTCTCTATTTAGTTCTGTACCCCAAACTTTAATTGGATCGTTTGGTGTTTTGGAGACTTGTTTCTTTGTAAATTTTGGAGATTAGCCCTCTGTCAGATGTAGGGTTATTGAATATCTTTTCCCATTCTGTGGCCTGCCTTTTTGTCTTTTTGACTGTGTCCTTTGCCTTACAGAATCTTCATTCATGAAAGAAACAATGCTAAAGCTCAAAATGCACATAAAATCTCACACATTAATAGTAGGAGACTTCAACACTCTGCTCTCACTGCTAGACAGGAACTCCAGACAGACACTTAACAAAGAAACAAAAGAACTAATAGATGTTATGACCCAACTGGGTTTAACAGACATCTATAGAACATTCCACCGAAATACAAAGGGAAATACCTTCTTCTCGGCACCACATGGAACCTTCTCTAAAATTGACCACATAATAGGAAACATAGCAAATCTCCACAGATACAAAAAATTGGAATAACCCCCTGCATCTTATCAGACCACCATGCATTAACATTAGAAATCAACAACAACACAAATTGCAGAAACCCTACAAACTCATGGAGATTGAACAATGCACAATTGCACCATCCCTGGATAAAGGAAAAATTAAAAAAGAAATTAAAGACTTCCTCGATTTCAATGAGAATGAAGACACAACATACACAAACTTATGGAACATTTTGAAAGCAGTGCTGAGAAGAAAGTATATAGCACTAAGTGCCCACATGAAAAAACTGGAGAACAGTCATCCTAGAGAATTAATAGCACAGCTGAATATTCTAGAACAAAAAGAAGCAAACTCCCCCAGGAGGAGCAGATGCCAGGAAATAATCAAATTGAGGGCTGAAATCAATCAAGTAGAAACAAGGAAAACACTGAGAAGAATCAATGAAACAAAGAGTTGGTTCTTTGAGAAAATCAACTAAATTCCAAACCTCAGTCCAAACTAACCAAAAGACAGAGAGAGAGCATGCTAATTAACAAAATCAGGGATGAAAAAGGGGACATAACAATGGACTCTGAGGAAATCCAGAGAATCATCAGGGCATACTTTGAAAATCTGTCCTCCACAAAATGTGAAAATTTAAAGGAAATGGACAATTTCCTGGATAGATATCACTTGCCAAAACTAAATCAAGAAGAGATAAACAATCTAAACAGACCTATAACCCCTAATGAAATAGAAGCAGTCATCAAAGTCTCCCAAACAAAAAAAGACCCAGGCCCAGATGGCTTCAGTGCAGAATTCTACCAGAAATTCAAAGAAGAGCTAATTCCAATACTCCTCAAAGTATTCCACACAATAGAAGCAGGAGGCTCACTGCCAAACTCTTTCTACGAGGCTACAATTACCTTGATACCCAAGCCACACAAAGACACAACTAAGAAAGAGAACTATAGACCAATTTCCCTCATGAACATCGATGTAAAAATACTCAATAAAATCCTAACAAACCGGATTCAAGAACACATCAGAAAAATCATCCACCATGATCAAGTAGGCTTCATCCCAGGAATGCAGGGATGGTTCAACATTAGAAACTCTATCAATGTAATCCACCATATTAACAAACTGCGACAGAAAAACCACATGATCATCTCAGTAGATGCTGAAAAAGCCTTTGACAAAATCCAGCACCCCTTCATGATAAAGGTCCTAGAGAGATCAGAGATAACAGGAACGTACCTGAATATAATAAAAGCAATATACAGTAAACCAACAGCTAACATCAAACTAAATGGAGAGAAACTCAAAGCAATTCCTCTAAAATCAGGAACAAGACAAGGCTGTCCACTCTCTCCATATTTCTTAAATATTGTACTTGAAGTTCTAGCTACAGCAATAAGACAACAAAGGAGATAAACGGGATACAAATAGGAAAAGAAGAAGTCAAACTTTCACTATTTGCAGATGATATGATAGTTTACATAAGTGACCGAAAAAACTCCGCAAGGTTACTCCTAGAGCTGATAAACACCTTCAGCAAAGTGGCAGGATACAAGGTAAACTCAAAAACATCAGTGGCCCTATTATATACAGATGATGAAGTGACTGAGAAAGAAATCAGGCAAACATCACCCTTTGCAATAGCCAAAAACAGCGTCAAATATCTGGGGATAATGTTAACCAAGGAAGTGAAAGACCTGTATATCAAGAACTTTATGTCTTTAAAGAAAGAAAACAAAGAAGATACTAGAAAATAGAAAGATCTCCCATGCTTTTGGATTGGTCGGATCAATGTAATAAAAATGGCAATCTTGCCAAAAGCAGTCTACATATTCAATGCAATCCCTATCAAAATTCCATCACAATTCTTCAAGGACCTGGAAAGAACATTAATCAACTTTATATGGAAAAACAAAAGGCGCAGGATAGCCAAAAGAACCCTATACAATAAAGGAACTTCAGGAGGCATCACCATACCTGACTTCAAGCTCTATTATAGAGCTATAGTCCTGAAAACAGCTTGGTATTGGCACAAAAATAGGCAGGTAGACCAATGGAACCGAATCGAAAGCCCTAATTTTAACCCACACACCTATGAACACTTGATTTTTGACAAAGAAGCTAAAACTGTACAGTGGAAATAAGAAAGCATCTTCAACAAATGGTGCTGGCATAACTGGGTACTGGTATGCAGAAGACTGCAGATAGATCCATATTTATCGCCTTGTACAAAACTTAAGTCCAAATGGATCAAAGATCTCAACATAAATCCAGCCACACTGAAACTTTTAGAAGAGAAATTTGGAGATACTCTTCAACGAGTTGGTACAGGAGACCACTTCTTATACATAACACCAGTGGCACAGGCACTGAGATTGACAATTAACAAATGGGACCTTCTGAGACATTGAATTCTAATTGTATTCAGTGATGGTCCAAAAGTATACAGGGTTTTATTCCAATATTTCATATCTATTGAGGCTTGTTTTACTGCCATGTATGTGGTCGATTTTACATAAGGTTTTGTGTGTTGGTGAGAAGAATGTATGTTCTTATTTGTTTGGGTTTAATGTTCTATGGATGTCTGTTAAATCCAATTGTGTGATAACTTCTGTTAGTTCCATTGTTTCTTTGTTAACTTTCTGTCTGGTGGACCTGTCAAGTGGTGAGAATGTGGTGTTGAAGTCTCACACTATAAGTGTGTGGGGTTTAATGTATTATTTGATTTGTAGTAATGTTTCTCTTATGAAAGTGGGTGCCTTTATATTTGGGAAATATATGTTGAGAATTGAGAATTTTTCAGATGGATTTTATTCTATGTTGAATAAGAAATGACCTTCTTCATCTCTTTTGAGAAATTTTAGTTTGAAGTGTATTTTGAACAATATTCTGGTAGCTATACACACTTGATTCTTATGTACATTTGATTGGAAAGTCTTTACCCAGTCTGTCTGTGAAATTGAGATGTTTTTGTTGACCACAGGAGAACGTTGGATTTTGTCTTCATATTCATTGTTTTAGCCTGTGTCTTTTTACAGGTGTGTTAAGACCATTGATATTTAGGGATATTAATGAACATTGATTGTTGATTCTTGTTTGCTTTGGATCCGTTTGTGGTGGTGTTTTTGCATGTGAGTTTTTCTCCTGTTTCTGATTTCTGGTAATGTTAAATTATCTATTGCTAATGTTATTTTTAGTGTAGTTAAATTCCTTCAGTCAGAGTTTTCCTTCAATTATTTTCTGTCGGGCTGTGTTTGTGGATATGTTTTGCCTAAATCTGGTTTTGTCATGGAATATTTTGTTATCTCCATCTATAGTGATTGAGAGTTTTGTTGGGAATAGAAATCTAGAATGGTATCTGTGGTCTCTTATGGTTTGTATAACTTCTATCCAGGACCTTCTGTCTTTCATTGTTTCCATGGAGATATTGGGTATAATTCTGACAGGTTTTTCTTCATATGTTACTTGGCCTTTTTTCTTTGCTGCATTTATTATTCATTCTTTATTATGTATGTTTGGTGTTTTGATTATTTAGTGGTGTTGGGAGCAATCATTTTTTATTTAAAACCTCCTGTAAATATTGTAAGTCTTTTCTTAAGAGTAGTCTGTCCCCACCTGTGCTTACCTATGAATAGAACCTGGCCTCACAGGAATAGCAGATAGCAATCGAGGTTAGGTTACTCATCCCTCATAGAGAGTACATGATTCTGGACCACCCAGCTACCTGCCACATTCCAGAAACAGACCTGCAGGTTATCTGCCTAGTCACTAAGGCATAGGCTTCAACAATAGAAGGTAGAATGTGAAAGATTAAGTTAGAACAGTTAGGTTACCTGAGGACACAGGATGACCTACCCATCCCACTGACCTTTACTCTGCCTGGCTCATTGCAGCTGGAGCACACCTCCCATTCCTTCCCCCTCTCCCTTCCGTTTTGGGGTGAAATAATGTTGTCATCTTGATCAGAATTCTGTCTTTGGCTCCATTCTTAAATCCTCTGGCCCCCATCTTTCTCCTAGGTCGTGTGTGCCAAAACCACATTGAGTGCCCAACTTATCTCATGGGAGATAAGAACTTTTCAAGTTTCCTCAGATCAGAGAAGTGTCATTCTTTTGTCCAAGGCAGCCTAGGGGCAGGCAACCCTAGTGTCATTGCTGACAGCTTTGGCCGGCTGGTGTCTCCATTGTAGGTTAGTGTTGGAGGAGATACAAACAGACAAAAAAAGAGAGAGAGAGAGAGGGGCCCAAAACCTTCCATTTTGTTATAACGTGCTCCCTAAGGAAGGGCAAAAATATAGATCAGCAGTTAACCTTTGATAGCAGTGTATGAGCAGATTGGGCCAGCAGCCAGGAGAACTCAAAATAGGCTTTTAGTCTCCAGGAAATGGGTTGGAGATTTTTGAAAGATCAGGCAAGGACCTAAGGAGTTATTTCAAATTATGTCTTTAGGCAACTACAAACAGCCTCCAAAGTAAAGGGAGAGAAAGATGTTAACCTTTTGATCGAGACAACTAAATTATGAGAATGATAATGCAGCATGCCAGAAAGGAAGGTGGCACAAATGAGTCTATTAAAGGTTTGTTCGAATGTCAGACCTGTAGGAACTTAATTAAGGCCAGGGTGAAGGAGACAAAAATGGCAGCAGGTAACCTACAGCAGGCCATCGCATACCCAAAGGCCAGGGGTGAGGAAGATCAGAGCCAGTGTGAAGGAAGCTCGAAGCCTTGAAAATGTATAGAAAATGCTTTCAATACAGCCAGTCAGAAACTGTTTTAAGACCTTATAGAAAGGAGACAACATAGATAAATTTGGATTTGTTCAGATTCTGGATGCTCAAGGATTGGCTATAGCTGCTGCATTACAAGAGACTTCAATTAACGATGTTTCATACCACCTAACTAATCATGACCTAGGTAAGAAGAGAAATGAGATAGCTTTGTGCATGCTTTGTTTGTATAGGCGTGGCCACATCAGTATGTATGGAATATGAAGTGCAAATGTGTGAATTTTGATGAAAGCAACTGTTCAAATAACCTTGGATATGATTAAAGGGATACTTAAATCACTTTGAAATTAGTTAAAAAGCTATGTAAATTGCTTAGGATATAGGCGAAAGGAGCATCAAACCAGTTGGTTAATGTCTTAACAGGAAAGATGAAAGATTTAAGCCTTCAAAATCAGTCAATAGAAAATAACAGAAGCTTATAACATAGACTAGGAGCCAAAAATATGTGTACGGATGATTCTATGAAGTTGAAAAGGAGAGGATACAGAGATCCTCCTAAATTTTTTTATGGTTAGTAAAAAGAAAATCTAGCAAATAAAAGGTAATACGTGATTTTAAAAAAGTTATTTTTTCAGAGAAGTGATGCTTGGTCACGTCCCACCCCAAAAGATGTCTGTGTAGATGCAAATTAGAGCATGTCAGCTAAGATGCAAATTAAGCCTTGTCAGGTATTGTAATGCTTGCCGGTTGGAGCCAAAAAGACTATTTACAAATTTTGAGTTATTTTTCAAAAGTTATTTGAGACATGTTATATTCTAACAAAAATTACACCTTATATGGGACTTATGTTATATTGTCATAAAAATTAAACTTCAATTTAAAAAATTAAAATAGGTAGCTTACAACTTTTAAGCAAATTTCAAAAATTGTTGGGAAATATTCAATTCTTATGTCCTTCCTTAATAAAAAGACCCTTAATGAGATTCTAAAAGAAAATAGTGATGCCAATTCACCTGGTGGTTTACTAAAGAAGGTAATAAGGTCTAGTGTTAGAAAGTATAGTCTCGTATCAACAGATGTTATATTCACAATACAAAACCATGGGCAGGTTATGCTGTTTCCCCAGCCAATGTGTTAAATCCTTATTTTAAAGCAGTAGCCTGTATTGTGTAAAATGCCATATGGAATCTAGGAGATATTTTGACAGAAAACAAAGTATAATAATGTTGTGTCAGGTTTGTGGGTTCCCAGAGACTAACCCAAGGAGTGGACACTTCTCATGCAAAGCAAAATGGTTTCTTTACTTCAGAATGGTCATATTGGATTTCTCTCCATGAAAGAGGAGATGGGTTTAAAGGAGGGCCACAGGATTCAGCTTTCATGTTTACTTAGGGTTATATAAGATCCAGAGTAAAACATTATATGTTTTGGGTAAGATACATCTAAATGTAAGATAAGGCTTACAGAGTTACTGAGTACATGGTGTCTACCAATTATTCCCTGGGCCAGGGAATCTTTACAACTAGCAGAGGACCTTTTGAACAACAATTAGCAAAGGAATGTTAACAGGAATGGTGGACAGCTCCCTCACCTCTGAGGGCTGGGGCTCAGGCACTCCTATTTTATCATTTCAGAACAGTGATTTGTGAACAACCACTTTTGCTCAGTTTTCAGGAAAAATTGATTATCAGTTTATAGCTTATAGGCTATTATAGTTTAAGCTAATACATTATTTTATAGTCTCCAAAATAGTAAAAGATAGTCCTTCAAAATGTTGTACTAATTTTTACTAATGGATATTTTAATAAAAGAAAGCTTATGGCCTAGATGGTAAGAAATGTGTAGAATGAACAACTCTGGCTTCAGCTCAGATACTCCACTTATGAGCTGTTGCAATGTTTTTTCCAAGTTCCAGTAAATAATATATTTAATTGTATACTGACAATCATTATGTTTTTAAAGCTATTCAAATAATAAAGATAGTTCAGTACATTGGAAATAAAAATGATATGGTTAAAACACTATTTAAACAAATTCAAAATGCAATTGCCATGTTTTGTGGGTAACGTAAGAGTTCCTTCAAACCTTCCCAGCCCACCTGCCAGGGGAAATGAGTAAACAGATAAACTAACAAAGTTGGTCACTTTAACTATGGTGGAGAGAGCTCTACAGTCTTGTCAAATTTCATCATCAAAATTTCAAAGTTTTCAAAAAGCAATTTGGTCTAACTAGAGAGACTGCTTGAGAAAATCATCAAACAATGAGGTCTGCCCACAATATTTATATGTAACTAATTTAAACATGAGTCCTAGAGGCCTAATTTCTAATCATTTATGACAAATGTTTCAAAATTTTAAAAAATTGTACACATGGCATTTGATAGGTATTCAGATTCAGGTTCTTTGATTCTCACCACACAAACTGAGAGTGTTACCAAGCATTTGGTCACTGTTTTAGATGTTTTGCTTGCATGGGAGTTCCAAAAATGATAAAAAACTGACAATAGGTCTGCATATTTAAATAAAGCATTCAGATATTTTATACTCAATAAAAATTAATCACAACAGGTATACCTTACAGTCCTCAAGGAGTTGTGGAATATGCTCATAGCTCCTTAAAAATGCAACTTCTACAAAACTAAAAAGGAGGAGTAATAGTAATGTCACAAATCCCCACCTGGTAATTTTTTGCATGTGAAAATGAAATGGCTTATTTCATGTTGCCTACAAATTGGACAGGGTTATGTTTATTAGCTACCCTCCTCCCAGATGTGGAGTTTATTCCTAGAAGTGAGCCCATAGATTAGCTTATTCCTAGACATAAGAGAGCCATCTAATTCATACCCCATTGGTGGGACTTGGAGTATCAGGCCTTAGCCACCTGCTCTGCAGGCATGGAGTAGCTATTCTGATATACTCCAAAATGAACCTTAATAACATGCAGACAGAAAAATGGTTATAATCACCTTTTGTCTCCACAAGATGCTTTAAATAATACACTCTTCATTTACATTTAAAATTTTTAGATGTGAATGCAAGTAAACAATCTGCTACAGACGGATTCTAGCATTATGGAACTCGAGTGACTTTTGCCCAGGTCAGATAAAGACATCCATACATTAGGCAGTGGAAAAGACCCAATTTGGGGTGGAGAGAATATTTGTGCTCTTTTACAGGAAAGGAACAAAGCTTGGCAGGATGCATGGAATGGAGAAAATACAGGACCTGAAACCATGGAAAGCAGTTCCAGGAAATATGCTGAACCAGAGTTCCTGAATCTGCATAGCTCCCTACCCCACCCAGTTTCCAAATTCCATCAACCCATCCTCACCTCTACCACCTCACTTTCTTCCTGGATACTAACTCCTCCATTTATCTGACTCCTGAGAACAGTGGGACTGTCAAAATGGACCTCTTCCTATATTTATTCACCTCACTTAAATTCTATCCCTATGTTTTATGGCCTAGGAACAGGTATTAGATTGATTCCAAAAATTGGTTTTCATCCTCACCCTTGCTCACCTCTCTACTCCTTTCCATTTTAGGATGCCTTGCTGGCTTTCTAATATTACTCACTGGCCCTTGGGTCATCAAGAGGTTAACTAATTTTAACAGCCATCAGATCAAATCCCTAACAACAAAACAAACCCAGCCGGGCGTTGGTGGCACACACCTTTAATCCCAGCACTTGGGAGGCAGAAGCAGGCGGATCTCTGTGAGTTCAAGACCAGCCTGGACTACCAAGCGAGTTCCAGGACAGCCTCCAAAGCCACAGAGAAACCCTGTCTCAAAAAAAAAACAAAAAAAAACAAACCCAAACTCATTATCAAATGCTTGACAAGTTTTCTGTAAAAAACTTGTCCTCCACTTTGGCACTAGGTTCATAGCTTGTTTTCCCTTTTGAAGTATGGTTTTTCTATGATATTGTGATTTGTGTTCCCTCATCTGTTTTCCATTCCCTTTGGTCACATTGCAGTCCTGTACAAACAATGTGCCAAGAAGGCACCATGCAATTCTTTTAAGGAATTATCAGTCTATTGATCCTAGGCCATAGTTAAACTAGCCATCCCTACATTCTCTTCCCTGTTTTGCAGAATGGTGGTTTCTGCATTGATATAAACCACAAAATTTTTGACACTGTATCAGGTTTACTTTTATTTTTATATCAAAAAAAGGTTTCACTTCAGTGCATTTGGGCATGAACATATACCTCTAATGTCCTGCTAACTCCATTCTTCAATATAAGGATCTTACCATAAATGTGTACATTAGGAATGTATGCTTTGTTAGTTTGATTGCTTGTGTGACTTTAATTTGTTTCAGAGAGTGGTTGTGGGGTTTGATCCTGTTATTGTTTTTGTCCTTTTTGTTTCATATTCTAGGTTTCTCTGAATAGCTCTGAAATGAATATTGTAATTCCCCCATCTGTCTTAATCTCCCTGTATTGCGTAAATGTACTACCATCACAAAGGAGAATATATATTTGCATTTCATTGTGAAAACTCTAGAATTTTCAATATTGAGGTTTTTTCTCATAAACCATGAGTTTATGCATAGTTTAAATGATAGGTAATACTGAATTAAATGAAGTACAAGGGGAAATATCAAAGAGTGTCTCTAAAGAATTTCATCACTGACTCATGGAAAAATCTCCAACTCTGTTTTGAGGAACAATTAAACTTCACAAAATTAGAAATATCTCGCAAATGCATGTAAGGTAGAGTAAGTGTTAAAGAATACATAGGAGAATTAAAAAGAAAGCTGAAGATCTCTTTCCACATAAACCACTGTTTTTCACCTTCCAAGAAAATTAGTATACATATAACTTACAAAGAGACTTGCATTATAAGAGAAAACGAATAATGACATAATGTGAGTGTGTGAGTGGGTGGGATTGTTTAAGAATGTAGGAAAATTACTAGAATGTGAGATCATAACTGTTTCCTGGTAATGCTGTTGGAATTCTGTATACTAATATCAAGGGCCCAAGAGGCATAGAACAGATGAAGTGCCATGGTATCATTGGATATTTTACACTCCTAAGATAAGTGGCATGTATATTATTTAATGACAACATATGTAGCCTCTGATTCTCGTATACTGGCCATAGCCAAAGCCCTGTATTTGGCCTGCAGCTATCAATATTATCCAAGTAAGAGGACCAAATATCAGAGAAAATGTATTGTGTTGAAAAAATTCAAAGTCTTTCGTTGATGAATGTTGTTTTTCCTAGGAAGTAAAACTGTGGATTAATAAAATTGAAGGATGCAGAGATATCAATCAAATGGTTAGTTTCCCATTTTCCCTAACATCAGCAAGGCTTTAATCACTTTCTTAGACCAGACTGTGGAATAATGGACAGGTGTTTTTCAATAATGTGGGACATGCCTAATTGCTTTTACCCGATGGCCTCTTATAGCCTCGATACACAATGCCAGTATCACCTAGCACGAATGTAATAATTGTAGGATACCAATGCAATTGTTGTCCAGATGACAGCTTAATTTTCAGCGTCACTGCCCATATCAAGATGTTGATGTTGCATACTGAGAAATCTGTGAATCAGACTCTTTGCCCAGTGTAAATGATTTTTGTTTTGAGACATCCAGACTCTGCTGACTAAGAATGGGGTTCCTGTAAGCTTTCTGTATGTATGCTCCTTTAGGATTCACATGAAATCATTGTACTTACAGGGTGTCCCATTTTTTATAAATGAGAATCTTGTACGACTTCAATCCCAATATCATTTTACAGAATAAACCTTGGAGTAGCATCTCTGGCAAACATTGTCTAAGTCAGTCGTTGGCAGCCTGGGAGACATGTATTAGGAATGTAATCTGGAAGCCTTAATTGTTGGGGAAGTCTTATGCCAATAAAGCACTGTCTGGCCAATAGGGAACCTAGATAGGAGGGACTAGGAGTCCAGGAGGACTCTGGGAGAGAAACACGAGAGAGTCAACATGTTACGCCATGGGGTAGGAAGCCCGGAACTATTCTCCGGTAAGAGACATACTTAGATTAACAATTATGGGGTAATTACTTAAGTCAGAGCTAGCCAGTAAGAAATAAGCAAGGCCAACAGCTTCATAATTAATACAGCATCTTGTGTGTTTATTTGGGGACTACAATGCAGCAGAGCCCAGGCAGTAGGGGATAAACCTAAGCGGCTAGCAAAGAAAAAGCTTCACTCTACAGAATGGTTGTCAGGAGTGGGATTGAATTTCCACTCAAAACAACAAAAGCTTTAAAGGAATTTTAGAAACAGAAGAACAGAGAGAAGCACAGATTTTGGTAGCAGCATTTTTCTCAGGTGTGCTCTGTTTTGCTATCGACAAGCCGAGATTTACGTGGCTGGCTTACCAGAGTCTTCCTGACTCAGCATAAAAAGAAAAAAAAACAGCAAGGTTGTTTTAAGAGACTCTGCTAACGATTGAAAGGTGTGTATGTACAGCTGGAAGTGGCAGTGACCACATTTCCAAGCCAGTAGCTGGAGTCACACTTACACCCGCCATCTTGGAAAAAAGACGTCAGTTAAAACAGCCGCGGTTTTAACACATAAGACACATGGCCAGAAAAACGTAAAGATTTACAGTAAAGTCAGACTTAGATGAACAAACCTCTAAAGGTTTACAGTGTGTTTAAAAATATACGTGAGATTGAGAGAAAAAATGAAATGGCAAAGTGGAAAATAAATACAAAAGCGAGCGTTGTGGTGGCACAGGCCGGTAGGATTTACTCCAGAGGCATAGGCAGGCGGATTTCCAAAGAGAAACCCTGTCTCAGAGAAAAATGAATTAAAATAAATAAAGTAATAATATATAAATAAATAAGCCACGTAAAGATGGAAAATACACAGAGAGTCTGGATACTGTACGCTATTATGTTTTTCAGTTTTTTCATTGCTAAGGAAGGAACAAATGCTAAAGTACACTTGATTATAAATGCTGCTGAATTAATTCAACTTACATCTTTTGAAAATGCCTTGACTTCAAAATTTAAGTATAAGGATATGTTACTCGGAAAAGGGGATATTATTTATGTTTCTACAGAAAATGAAAATCTGAGGATTCCTTTCAGGCTTCTGTGGTTTGACAAAACAAGACCCCCGGAAGCAGTGGACCAGATGTTCCAACAATTGAAACAGCTAAGATGATGGAGCTTTACAGACCCCGAAAATACCGACTTATACAGGTTTCTGAGTTTTGTCATGATCCCCATGGTATGAACAGCGCCCCCTTCCAGCATGAAGCAGTTTGGAATGAGTGACGTCCTAATTCCCATCTTGTTTATAAATCTTTGTTTTCATTTAAATGGGGTTGTTTATAGTTGGCTAATGATCACAGGCAATCTTTTTAATGGTAAAAAAGGGAATTATGGTATGGGTATTGTTTTTCATTTATTGATACAAATTCAAGGTAGATTTTGTGACATGTATACTTCTCCTCTTGATTAAGTATTGTGCGTATACTGATCTTTTAAAAAGTAATGCATAATTAAATACAGGCTATAGATAGTTACATATAAGAGTCAGATCTTATTGTTAGATAAGTTAGGTTTTCTAGATATACAGAAATATATTTGAGATAGATAAAGTGTCTTCAAACCTCTCAAAGACCTTCAGAAAATGGCATTTAAAATGGTTTAGGGTTTTTCTTGACAATGAGAAATGTCTGCTTCTGGCAGCCCCAATTACATCTGAAAGGAAGATGGTCATTGAAGAAACTTGTTATGAAGTTTGCTTTCAACATGGCAAGATTAGCCATTTGGGCAAGAAACTGCTCTTGCCTGTACTGCTTGACTGTTGTTGTATAATCTGGACATGCAGGACCTACAGGAAAGTGACTGCTGAACTCAGTCTTACAGGGTTCCTGCTTCATGGAAGAGTCTACGGGACATTCTGCAGGACACAGAAAAATGACTGACAGACTGCCAATGCAGATGGACAGTTTGAAATTTCCTGCTTTGCTGAGAAGTGTTCCAGACACATTGTGGCCTATGGGCTGAAGATGGATGCCCCAACGTTACAGAGGAACTTCGGGTGACTGTCCAGACAGATATCTCTGTCAATCCTAGTGTTTATATATTATACTTTTGTGGTCTTTGATGGAGTTGAAGACAGATAGTTATAATTATAGTTTTCCTTAGTTATGATAAAAGATAAGCTACATATAGGACTCTGGACTCACAAGGATGGGATGGATGACATTTTCTTTAAATCTTGCTAAATATTAATAGACAAAATGTTGTAACTGTGTTCTTACTTGATAACTGTTCTGTTATATTCAATTTGACTGTGTTAAAGTTAAGACCTTTCTTTTTGTTTAAACAGAAAAGAGGAGATGTTGGGGAAGTCTTATGCCAATAAAGCACTGTCTGGCCAATAGGGAATCTAGATAGGAGGGACTAGGAGTCCAGGAGGACTCTGGGAGAGAGAAACACGAGAGAGTCAACATGTAACACCATGGGGTAGGAAGCCCGGAACTATTCTCCGGTAAGAGACATACTTAGATTAACAAGTATGGGGTAATTACTTAAATCAGAGCTAGCCAGTAAGAAACAAGCAAGGCCAACAGCTTCAAAATTAATACAGCGTCTTGTGTGTTTATTTGGGAACTACAATGCAGCAGAGCCCAGGCGGCTGGCAGGGCATAAACCAAAGCGGCTAGCAAGGAAAAAGCTTCTCTTAACACTTAATGTAGGAAGGTGAATGGGGAATTTGAAGAGCAGTGGTCCCTGTGCATGAATCTAATTTAAAAACATTCTGCTTTCCATTAGAAAAACTATTTTTAAACAGTTTTCTCTTATTGATATACCCAAAATATTTCTTTTTTCTTATGGGCCGGACATGAATTCAGGGATACCTCACTTACCCACTGAAGGTAATGTTTCAAACTCTCTTGAAATCTCAAGGATAGGTCCATACTTATCCCCATGCACAAAATGTAAGTTCAAAATGATCAAAGAACTCAAATAAATCCAGTCACCCTGAATCTCTTATAAAAGAAAGAGGGAGGTAACCTTGAATTACTTGGCAAAGTAGAATACTTTCTGAATTCAACACCATAAGCACACTCACTGAAATTGACCATTAATAAATGGGATCTCCTGAAACAGAGAAATTTCTGTAAGGCAAAGAACACAGTCAAGCAGACAAAATGGCAGGTCACAGAGTGAGAAATGATATTCCCCAAATCCATATCTGACAGAGGATTGATGTCCAAAATATACGAAGAAATCAAGAATGTAGTCATGATAAAACAACAAACAATTCATCAATTCTCTTTTTTAGTTTTATCTTTGAGTACTTTGGTAGAAGTTGATTATATCCATGTAAAAGAATTTGGCACAGAGATTTCATTTTCTATGGCATAGGAATTTGAGTAGTATTGTTATTAAATCTTCTTTGAATTTCTTGTAGAATTCTGCACTGAATCTAGCTGGTTCTGGGTGTTTTATGCATTATAGATTTTTGATGAATGCTTCTATTTCATTCTGGATTACAGGTCCATGTAAATTGTTTATATATTCTTGATTTAATTTTGGTATGTGATACCTATCCAGAAAATTGTTCATTTCTTAAGTTTTCAATTTTGTGGAGTACAGGTTTTTAAAGGTTGTCCTGACTATTGTGTGTATTTCCTCAGTGTTCATTGTTATGTCCCCACTTTGATTTCTTATTTGTTCATTTGCATATTCTCTCTCTACCTTTTTGTTAGGTTGAAAAAATTTGAGTATCTTGTTAATTGTCTTGAAGAACCAATTTCTAATTTAATGTCACCCAATGCTCCTGGGTGATTTTGTTTCTTTTTAGTCTACAGATTTAAGATATGCTGCTATGTCACTAGTGTACTTTCCTGTTAAACCTGTTTTCAAACTCTACCATTAGTTTGGGTATGTGGTCCATTAAGGTTCAATGAATTCTATGAACTAGTAAAGACTTTATTTCTTCCTTGATTCATGGGTGTTGCAAATGACCATTGGTCAACTTGGATGTGTTTATTGGCTTTCTGTCAATTATATTGTATAAATCTAACTCTAAACCATCATGATATGATAACATATAGGGCTTGTGCCAGTATTTTGCATGTGATTAGGTTTGTTTTGTTGGCAACTATGTGGCTAATTTTTAAAAAATGATCCATGTGGTGCTTTTGTGGTTTGATGGGATGTTCTGAAGTTATTGGATAAATCAAATTGAGAAATAACTTCTGCTAAGTCATTTATTTCTCTGTTGAGTTTCTGTCTGGTAGTCCTGTCGAGTTGTGTGAGTGTGGTGTGGAAGTCTTCCATTATTGTGTAGGGTTTTAGGTGTGATTTGAATTTTAGAGATATGTCTTTTACAAACGTTGGTGTTTTTGTGTTGGAGCATAAGTGTTCAGAAGACAGACATCATCTTGATGGTCTTTTCTTCTGTTGAATATATCTTTTCTTTCAAAGGGAACTTATGCAAATAATCAAGCTGATGTCCACTAAAACACATGTTTCCCTGCTATTATGGCTTTTCCCCATGTAGTAAATGTCTTCCTCGATTCTTCTTTATTTGAGAGATCAGAATTGGTGTTTAATTTCCCTTTTGTTTTGCCCTCTCCAATACCTCTCATTTACCTATGCTTAATCAGTGAAATCATGATTATGAGTGACTAAGAAGAGCTTAAATATCTGACAACAATGTTCCCAAATGTATATGGTAAAATGGAGTAGGCCTTCACCCAACATAGATTTCTATTTGAAACTCAGGAGTGCTGACACCGAAGAAATATTTCTCCCATGGCAGGGATATTTATTTATCTATGTTTAGGGTTTATTTATTTATTTATTTTGATTTTTTGAGACAGGGTTTCTCTGTGGCTTTGGAGAATGTCCTGGAACTAGCTCTTGTAGACCAGGCTGACATCGAACTCACAGAAATCTGCCTGTCTCTGCCTCCCGAGTGCTAGGAATAAAGACATGTGCAACCAACATTCTATCTAATCATTTATTTTTGATCAGAGAAAAGTTTATAGTCAAAATTGAATCACAAATGCCAAAATAATAATATAGATGTTTACTTGAATATTCATGCCTTCTTTGATCAGTAATTATTGCTATAAGTATTAATGTGTATATATGAGATTATCTATCCCTACACAAATAAATATTATATTTTTTAAATTTTATGTCAATGCTGCATTATTTTTTCCTTCCTTGCTTACTTTTTCTTCCTGAATTCCTAAACATTTTCCATCCTTTAGGTTTTATGTGTTTCATTTCAAATTTTATTATCTTTTATGTATTTCTTATTTATTTTTTTGTCTTCAATTCTTACTTTCCTTTTTTCACATTTTCATTTTAATGTCCTCCATTAAATGAGCTACAGACTATCAAGGACCAGCAGCAAGCCAAGTACTGTTTATGCAATCAAGCATTTTGCCCATTATTAATACTTATTTAATTCTTTCCTGTGGCCTGGTATCATGTTTTGCCAGTTCGCATTCTGCATGTAAGACAGTTATATTTTGATTTATCTCAAAGTAAATTGTATCAGAATGAAAGACAGACAGGCTGTGATCACTTATCTTTCAAACCAGAGAAATAGCAAAAGATGTCTCTATCAAGTTTTCATTGAATTTGCAGATAAAATATAAAAAAATTTTCCTTAGGTACCTGAATTACTATTTGGTGGTAGCTTTTTCAAGTTGATCAAAATTCCTGTAGAAATATGAGGGTCAAAATCCAAAACACCCTCCAGGTATCCTGTTCCATAGAAAGCCAGTCTACCTTGGGAATATATGGTGTAATCGCTGGTCAAAAAAGGTGCATGGTAATGTCTAGAATTTTCATGATAAGCCTTGATTAAGAAATATTATAATAAACATGTAAACATGCATTCTGGTTAGTTCCAAAGATGGGATGACAATAGAAAAAGTGACAAGTGGTATCTCAGAGGGATTTTATAAATAGGAAATATAGGACATAACAGCTGCTAGTAGCATTTTACAAGTATTCAAATTGAATCAATACAAATCTACAGTGGAGGACATATACAAACACAACAGGAGTGATATCTACCCTTGTTGGCAGAGGTGCTTATGTTTCTGTGAGAACACATAAGAACATAGGTTGTTAAATATTTGCCAGAAACCTATAAGCATGTTGAAGTTCATAGACTGCTTTTGGTGACAACTAAGTGGAGTTTGATACACAGGGATTAAGGATTTGTTTATTTGAGTGAAAGGATGCTGAGTAATTCAAAGGACTATGGGGGTGTTTCTTCTCAAGAGAGGAATTACACCTGTAGAATGAGATATGTCTAAGTTCTCAGCAATAACTTATAGCATCATAGTGACGCTTCCACTTGCATGTGTGCTTTATTACATCAACAGTGGTATCTGTGTGATGGAGAAATAAAATGAATTACAATTCATGCATTGTTATCCTTAATATAAAATTAATTAGGATATACAGTGGGCTTTGTATGTAGGTGGTGTTTGCTTATAATTTGCTTTGCTCATTTCCATGGCAAAGAAGCAAAGGCCACTCAGATGTACTGTTTCCTTTGGATGATTTAGAACCATGTATAAATATCAAGTATACCCTGAAAAACAGCAATTGTTGGAAGTTATTCTCCATATGAGGTAATGACTAATTCCATGGCCAATCATCTTACAGCTCACACTGTATCCCATGTCATTGGCACCTAATCTTATTGAATGGAGCCTGTGGACAAGTTTCACAGTAATTTTTGTGTGGATGTTCTCTTCACTGAGGATTAATACTCTGAACAAAAAATTAAAGGCCTTAGTGTTATCCATAAAACTGTGAATTTTCCACTGTATTTGCTTCTGCCAAGTTTTCATAATATTTGACACTCAAATGGAAAGGTATCCTGGCAGTTGGAAGTCATGTAAAACCACAAATTTACACCTCATGAAGAAAGACTATCTAATTTATTGGGATGCCTAAAACCAGGAATATGATTTTACTTGTACAAGAAAGAGCTTAGTACTGAGTAGAAGATAGCGCTTATATAGATTTACTTCTAGATATGTTACAGCTTTTAAGGGTGCAGTTCTCAAGGGTGAGCGTTAGTGGGCTTTCTAGCATAGAGGTTGGACTTGAAACTTAATAGATCTAAGGCTTCATGTGCCTCTGTGGCACCTTTATGAACAGTTAAAAATATGATGGTTGGATCTTGTCAGGGGAAGGGTCTTAGGGGAGTGACCTGACCTCATGTGATTTACATGTTTGAAGCCATTTCTAAGACTACAGAGAGACTGATGGCCAAGCTGTTCTCCCCTAAGTAGGCAGCTACCCAAACTTACTCTAACTGCTGTTCTCATAAAGCACATTGTATTCAGGCTACTCTGGCATATACACATGGATTTAAAGACTTCCTCAAAATATTTCAATATAAAATTTTAAAATAAAATATGATTGAATTTTGTTTTGTCTTGTGATGTCCAAATCTCCCCTTTTATTTCTCCTTGTTCTCTTCACTCTATTATAAATTTTCCGGTCTGAAAGGACAAACATAGTAATAATATATAAACACGTGTTTTAAATACTGATAAGAGATGCTGCAATAAGTACATGAGAAATACCAGGAAGCTGCCACCCTATAAAATACTGAAAAAGGAAACTCTTTGCTGAAGTATGGGAAATAATTTTCCCAAATTTAGAGAATGATTCATATCTTAATAAAATTACTTGTGTTTAAATAAAAGAAAAACATTCTAAAGATATGTCCACACCAACATTTATATTTCTTTAATACATTTCTTGACACTTTTACTCAGTAATGCTTAACACATAACCATTCATACCCACATACATTCATACATACATACATACATATATATGTTTTTTCATAAACACACATACTCATAAAAGATAAATATGTGTGTATATGTGTGTATACACAACCCTGAGTAAACAAGTTATACCTTATAAAGTATCTGTCCTTGCTTAATTATCTACTAATTTCCAAGCATTTTTCTATATTCAATCTCTCTTAAATACATTTCATACATACTTATTATTTGATCTCATATATATATAATTTTATTTTAATATTTCTCTTTCTTCTTTGTCTTTTTTGTTAAATGTAGTTAATTTTTTAGTTGAAATCCTTGATAGTTTCATGTTTTCATTTTAATTGCTATCCATTCACAGAGCTAAAGACTGATCTCATGGTCCAACCACATTTCAGATAATGTTTCCTCAAGCAAAATACATGCTGCTTACTAATATTAGGTAGTGGAATGGATCCATGTAGCAAAGTATATGTCTTAGGCATCAGGTTTTGACAGTGAATGTAGATCTTCTTGAATATAATATAATATTTTTCTCATGCTGAATATTAACACAACCAGTGCATTCCTTGCTATGATTAACTGAAGCTTAAACTCCATTAAATAGAAACAGATTCTTGTGATTTAACAAATAAGCGTATAACTTAACTTACCTGTGTAACCCATAACTTGGCTGCAGATTTTTCAACACTGTCAATATCTCCTAAAGAAATATCTGGGTGGAATATCATAAGTATTTCTAGAAAAACTATCGCATAACTAGCCAGTCTTTAGTCTACACATACACACTCACACAGAAGTTCTAGGAACCCAGATAGAATCTTATGAAAATTTCAGGTTCTTCTCTAAGTATTTTAACATTTGAGGTGATGCCTGGAACTGGAAGAGCAGGAAAGGAGCTTTTCAACCTTGGACACTGTGGGTTCTCCTGGTTTAATAAAGGTGAACTAGGTAGGAGAAGGCAGGTGTATGCCATGAGCATGTGTATCCCCATCTCATAGAGGAAGGTTGTTAAGTGAGGTAGGTAGGGTGATTGAAACATGGCCTACCCTGGATGGTAACTAGGGGCCTGACTGGCCTCTTTTGGACACCATTCAGTCCACATAATACTCAGGGTGCTGCTTCTACTGAGATTCACCCTGAGCCAACAGACTACCTTGATTCCCATATCCACTAGGTACAAACAGCCAGTTTGCTTGTGATCAGGAGGGTGGTATCACCCAAACTGCTTGTAAGGTTCTGGAAATGTGGACCTGGAGCAGAAACCTTTTGTAATAGGTCCCAGTCACTAAACTGAACCTGCTGAACCAATCAAGGAGAAAGCCATGAATAAAAGAAAGCATAGCAATGCCAGAGTGTAGGCCTGGCTGATGAGGATGGGAAAGGACAACAGGGAAGGAGATAAATGTTTGAGAGTTATTTATCTAAAATGGTTACCTGACCTGAGACATGGATCACAGGCCAGAGATGTTGGACCGTGTGTGTGGTTTCAATAGTGGGATGCTGTTGCTGTTGGAGAACCTTTACAAAAAGATAAGGAGTTCGGTGTTGGCATTATGCACACAGAGATGGTATGGAGAGAGGAAAAGTCTGCATATCATGCCATATGCATCCCAGTATGCTGAATCCCCTGCAGTGTACCCCAGATCCAGTCAGACATGGCTGCACCAGGAAGAGAAGTGTGGGCTTCCTATGCCCAGCAAGCCAATTCTGTGGCACTCCAGGGGCCCCCTGGGCCCTGCTTCCTTCTAGCCCTCTCCTTGTCTAAGGAGATTGCAGAAGACAAGCTTTTCTCCTGTTGAGGTAAGGAGTGGATGTCTCTGTCTAGGCAGCCTGCAGCGATGTCATCTTAAGCACAGAAAAATAATTTTGGGATCTGCAAAACCATTCTGCTTGATAGCAGTAATGCACCAAGAATGCCAGATTCCATGGCTCAAGGGTGCACTTCCTCAGTCATTTCCAAAGTAAGAAAAGCCTCACCAATCTTGCACTAAGCTCCAAGATAAACACTAAACCATTTACCAGGACTCTCTGGAGATGGGTCTATAGACATGAAACTAAAAAGAGACCTCAGGGTGTTTGAGGGTGCAGGGAGATGTGTGGTGATGGGTGTCACAGTAACTGTTTGGTTATGAAAATTCTTAGAGGCATTTTAGGTAAGAAACCAGATATGAAGTTGCTTTCCAGTCAAGCAGTGATATATATTCTGGAGTTTTTTTCCGTAGATAATGTCTTTAAGGAAGTAAGGTCTTCCATTACTCTTAACAGCACCCTTGAGTACCAGAGCCTTGTGTGTATAGGCCAAAGGCACAGGTAGTATTAGGAATATTATGTAATAATTAAATCTTAGGTATATAGAAAAAATATCCTGGTTTATGCATTTACACGGACAAAAGATAATGTTGCTATTTTTGTATCCTGTGGCATTGGTGTTTAGTGTCACAAAATAAGCAGTTGTTAAATGTTAGGTAAGATGTTACATCTGGTTTGGGATAAGTAAAATGACTATGAGCATACTTACATAAATATACATTATACATTTAAGTTTTTCACTTTTTTTGTTTTTTTTTTGAGACAGGGTTTCTCTGCACTGTTTGGAGGTTAGCCGGGAACTCACAGAGATCCACGTCTCTGCCTCCTGAGTGCTTGGATTAAAGGCATGCACCACCAACCTCCGGCCATAGATTGTTCTTTATAGCAAGTTTTGTTTTGCTTATGAAGTAGTTTGGCCAGACACATACAATTGAAATATCTATAAAATTACCTTCCATATAAAAAGATGTATCCACAAGGTATTTTTGGAGACTGTGTTGGACTGGTGGCATATGACAGTAATCTCAACACTTGGAGAAGGGGAAAGCAGGAGCTCAAGGTTGTCCTAGTTTTCTTTGAAGTTTAGGGTCAGTCTGGCCTGTGTATCTGAAAATGCAATGAGTAAACCAAAGTACCATGGAATTATTATTTAAGAATCACAGTAGTTGGTTGAATCATTATCTTTCTTTTGGTAAATTAACTGTTCTGTTTAAAATCTTTTTCATGCTGGACAATTTTTGTTTATGTCATTATGTTGATTTTTTTGGGTTAGAATTTTCTTGTGTGTTGCTGTCGATTTGGCATACTACTAATTATCTTTATATGTACTGTCTTCTCTTCTAGGTACTAGATGAAGAAGCAGTTTTTGTACTCAAAATGTGGAGATTATTGATATATGAAACAGAAGTCAAGAAAATTGGTCTTGTGAAGTAAAACTGTTTTTACAGTCAGAGTTACATTTCAGATTTCTTCTTTCACACCCTTCAAAGAACTTTGAATTTTCTGTGTCTTCAAAGACATTTGTGTGATCTGTAATTTTCTAATGTAGAAAATGTGAATTCTTTTGTCCTCTAACTTGTTGATGCCCTGTGTATGCACTTTGTTGTAAAGTAATCCGAATCCCTGGTTCACTTTATACTCACCAGGTACAAATTGTTGGTGTGTTTTATAAGTTGTGGCTACTGTACACAATCTATCTCATGTAATTTGTTCTGCTGATTAGTTCCTTGTGAATATCAAAATGATTCCCCAGTTCTTTTCCAGGATTCCACCTAATATTAAAATTGTACTTTATTGGAAACAACATGAATAATTTGAATACCAGTCATACCCATTACAATCTCATCCCACTCCCTTGTTCAGAAATTACAAGCACTTGTAAAGGCACGGAGTTTAAAATTAGAGTGCAAAAACTAGCAGTCAGTCCTAATGTATCTTTGTATTAATGTGTTTATGTGAGTGTATGTATAAAAGTCTTTTTTTTAATTTTCTGTGGTGGGCTCCCATAAACATTATGTAATTCACCAATAGACTAATAAAGAAAAAGTGATAATTGTGCCAACCCAAGTAGCTACTAGTATGATTATGGTGTGAGTTTCCCAGAGTGCAATATTCTGCAGTGAGCAACACCACTCTGCTAAATAATATTTGTGTTTCTCAGTTAATCAGATGATGCATCATAGTCTTATTTCTTCCTCCAATTTGGCTCAGAACTGAAGCAGATTAGATTCTAAAATTCTGAAACATTTTATTCAGTACATTTTCAGCTTATCTTTGATTAATTTGTGTGGGTTCTTTTTTATAAAGCAGAAGTAATTCTAAAAGAATAGAGTGGGAGGAGCCCAACTTCTTTAAAACACATGACCATGGGGTACCTCAGTGGGAGATCTTACTATGCTTAGCATGAAAGGGCCTGGGTTCTATCCCTAGCAACAATAAATAAGGTAAGTTTACAAAAGATTTTGACAAAACATAATAGTGATGCACCATGTTAGTTAATAGGTTACATCTTTTTCCCCAAAGATATATCATTTCTGGCAGTTTCATGTCCACAAATTTTTATCACTGGTCATCAAACACTAAATATATTGATAACATTTTTAGAGAAATACTTGGAATTTATTAGTAATTCATAAGACCACCAGGGGACAAAATTTATTTAAAAGTACCAAGTTCTAAATATTTCTTATAAAAATAAGGTGCATCTGTTGCCATGTTTGCTTATTAAAAGGTAAAGACAGGCTTATTAGAATACTATGACTGTGTGCTTGAGTTACTAAGGTCGTTTTTCCCCCCTGTTTTCTTTTCTCTTTTAAAAATCTTGAGGACACCCAAAACAATATTTTTTTTGGTTTTTACGAGACAGGGTTTATCTGTATTGTTTTGGAGGCTGTTGGTTCAGCCTGGCCTCAAACTCACAGAGATCCGCATGCCTCTGCCTCCCAAGTGCTGGGATTAAAGGCCTGCGCCACCACCGCCTGACTCAAAACAATGTTCTTAATGTTAAATCTTGATATGGCTTCATTATGTAAATATTTCATTTATTAAAATGTAAATGAGTTGCTTCCTTCGAATCATATAAATAAATGGCATTATGTTATAATTGTGTGGTGCATATGCTAGAAAACAAACTGAAACTATGAGCTGAAGTTTTGAAATGAATTTTTATGGTATCAGAAGATCAAAAATCTTATTTATCTTATTTTGAAAGAGGCTATCATCTATGAATATCTTTACATACTGTTGATTATATTTAAAAGTTTGGTTTCTCAAGAGGAAGTTGCAGAAAGATGATCCTTCCAACTATAATTTTATTTAATAGCCCTTCTTCAGACCAGGTTTAAGCAGGTCTGAACAGCAGTTTTAGCACAAGATTTTGCTTATTTTGTTTCTTTTTGTTCCAAACACACTGAACATTTGCTTTGACATCATGCAAGATTTCTAATTACCTAATATTACTAGGAAGTTAATTCAAGTAGATTGACTTTACCTTGCCAGTCTCTCAGATACCTGTAGAATCTAGAGATGATGTTTACATGAAGGTTTTAAAGTATATTCCTTATACTGCATAGCATGCCATCTCATATCACACAACAGTATTTCAGTATGGTTGGGGTGGTCATGTGGGTGGCAGAAAAGGCAGTTAAATTAATAGTTTAATATACTGTAAGCCATGTTTTGCCATTTTAAAGCTTATTTTTTAATCACTTACACTTCTTAGTTGTAATGATACATCTTAAGCTTTATATTGATTGATATTAATCACACATGAAGGTATTAAGCATTTTCCTTGTTTGACCACAAAAAATTGAGTGTAGTAGGAAATAATAGCAGTAAAATGTTTGAGACAATTTTTAACAACAGAGTGGGCACCTTTGCCATCTGTCTTGTTCAAATGTCTATGTGATTTAGTAGAGTGGACAATACATAAACTTTTATGTTTACCAGATGATACTAGTGTCAGCTAACCCATGGGTTTCTCTTAATTAAATAAGATTTTTCAGATACCTACACATTATTTTATCCTGACAGAGTGTGTAGTTGTAACATATTTTCCCTTCAAAGTATAATTTTAAGAATAATGGCTATTTTGTTACCCCTTCTCCCCCTTTGTTTGAGAGTAACGCTTACCAATCTAGTTCAGGCTGTCCTGGAACTTACTATCTCCCAGGATGCTTCTTTCAATGGCAATACAAAGGGCTGGGTTACAGTGTACAAGAACGGTGATGCACTAGAAAAATAGTTGCCTATGTACAGTATGTTCTGTTATTGAACATCAAAGTAACCCTCAAACAGTGCCATAGGACAATGGATATATTCTAGACTCTATCCCAGCCAGAACCTGAGGATGTTTTTAAAGAGTTTGTTATGTGAGCTTTATAATAGTGCTTCTCTATAAACTATAATAGAAATGCTGATGTTTTCCTCACAGTGAGGAATCAAATAATTGGCATGAATACCAGCCAAAAGAAGTTATCTGTATATATATATATTTTTTTAATCACCATGAAGAAAATAAAATTGCAAATACATATAAGTAGGCATCCATTGTTTGTCAGGCTTGTTTTTACCAAATTTGTTGAGGACTATGATGCAGAATAAGGGTTTTTATATCAGAACAGTTATGGATTTTTCTGATTATAGTTCAGCTTTGTATTTACTACATAAAAGTTTAATGTTTGCATTTGAGCATACAGATTTTATTTGATTTTTTCTATGTTTGACTTGTCTGTTTTGCTTTCATTTTTGAGACAGGGTATCAATAAACTTGGGTGCCCTGGAACTCACTATGTAGATGCCTGCTGCTACTTGAGATTTTGTAGTTTCTAGAGAAAGCTTCTCTGGGTTATCCTGGAACTCACTTGATCTATATACCCTCGTTGAGTCTTGAAGTGACCAAATTAGGAATGGTTGTTAATACCAACAGAAAAAGACAATTATAAAAACCAGAAAGAAAAATATTACACTATATTCATTGGACTGATGCCCTTTTTTATCATTTTTTATTTTAAGTTTAAATAGCTTGTTTTACATGTCAATCCCAGTTCCCTCTCCCTCCCCTCCTCCCGCACTGCCCTTTCCCCCTCCCTCCCATCCTACTGCCAAATCCTTCCACATAGGGGATAACTAGAGTCTGTCATTTTACTCTTGGTAGGGTCCAGGCACTCCCCTAAGAGTCCAGGCTGAGAGAGCATCTCTCTTTGTGCTATAGGCACACGAAGACAATTTGTATACCAGGGATAGACACTGATCCACAGCTAAGAGCCCCATAGGTTGCCCAGGCCTTCTCACTGACACTCACATTTGGGGGGTCCAGATCAGTCCCATGCTGGCCTCCCCACTGTCAGTCTGGGGTCCAAGAGCTCTCCCCTGTTCAGATCAGCTGTCTCTGCTTTTTTTTGCCAGCCCATTCTTTGCCAATTTGCTCATCACTCCGCTCTCTCTGTTTCTGGGTTCCTTGGGTTCAGTTCAGTGATTAATTGTGTGTTTGCCTCTGCTTCCATCAGTCACAGGATGAAGGCTCCCGCATGGTTATAGACATCAAGTTCATTATCAGGAATGGGCATTCGAGGTGGTCCCTCCATTATTGCTTAGCTTGCCAATTGGTGTTATCCCTTTAGATCACTCGAGGTCACTCTGGTGCCTGATCTGTCTTCGAACCTATGATTCCCTCTTTCCTCTATTCTACCCCCACCCCCTCAACTTCCTGTTTCCTCATGACCAACTCTCTTCCTCTTCACCACCTCTCTTCTTCCCAGGTCCCACTCCCCCCCACCCCTCGCCATGTTCCCCATCCATTCAGAGGATCTTGTCTCCATCCTCTTCTCTTGGGTACTATGCATACATGCATATCTTTTAGGTTCTTTCCTGTTTCCCAGACTCTCTATCTGTGGAAGTGCAGACTGGCACTATCCTGATCCATGTGTAAAATCCATATATGAGTGAGTACATACCATGTTTGTCTTTTTGCGACTGGGTTACCTCACTCAGTATGGTTTCTTCCAGTGCTATCCATTTCCCTGTGAATTTCAAGATTCCATTGTTTTTTTCTGCTGTGGACTGATGCCCTTTATATTTTCATACAAAATGGGAGTTCAGGTGTATAGTAACTTTATTTCTGTCCCTGTAAAGGAGTTTTGCTATGTGGTGCTGGATGGTTTTGTTGAACATGAAAATTTGTAGTCGCTTTGTACTGTTGAAAGACGTGAACCACAAATATTAGTTTTAAATGTTCGAACAGACACGTTTGTAAGGGTTACAAGAAACAGGTGTAATTAAATTTAATGATTTGGTAATCCAGCATGGGTAAAAGTTTTATTTAACATGTATTCCATGTAAAAAGTAACTTGTTTTCCTCTCTAGATAGTAGGCTTGTCAGAGAAGAGAAGCAGTATCTGATTATACAATATATGGGCACATGTCACAGCTTTTCGTTGTTTAAAAGAAACCCAGTTCCTCTTTGATGCAGGAAGAATTCTTCTTTGGTTTTCATAATGCCTTGCCCAGTTCCTTGTTTAAGTTGAATAAAGCAAGAATTTAGGCAATGATATATATCATTGGCTTACAAGTTAATTAGATTTAAATATTCAGTTTTTATTAAACATGTATTCTATATATTTCCAAAGAAGTTCAAGAAAGTGGCTCACGATAATCATAACTTCATTACAGAGTTATTAAAATAACATTGGGGAAAAGAGCTTTTATAATTTTCAGGTTTGGTGGCATGCATTTGGTGTTCATGTCTTATTTAATCATGTTCCTCCTTTAGATAGTATAATCAGAACAAGTTCTCTAGTTATTTTTATTCGTTTATTTATTCTACTTGTTTCCCTGACACAAGTCTAGATCTTTTATAAAGTATTTCTCAGAGCTTGAGATTGCTTAGTATTTGTTCAGTTTCACATCGCATATTTTTTACACAAGTGTTTCATATTGTCTTTATTCCTAGTTTTGGTGATGCTGAGTTACTTAAAATGATCAAAACTCACCATATTAAGAGTGTTGCTTTCTCATTAACAATGTGTGAGTTAATATGTTGTGATTTTGTAAGTACTTAGTAAACAGGTTAAAAGTATTTTAAGTGCTTTCATACAGTATATTTTGATCATTGGAAGACTTTTTTGTTTTTTTGAGAAAGGATTTCTCTGTATTGTTTTGGAGGCTGTCCTGGAACTTGCTCTGTATACCAGGCTGGCCTTGAATTAACAGAGATCTGGCTGCCTCTGCCTCCTGAGTGCTGGGGTTAAAGGCATGGGCCACCAATGCCCAGCTCATTAGAAGATTTTTAACAGGTGATGATTCTTAATTTTATGCAGACTAAAAACAATGATTAGATATCTTCATGATTTTTATTTAAAATTATATTTTGATGTTCAAGACAGAGTTAAACAAGCTGGCCTCAATCTCAGATACACACCTTGCTCTACATCCAAAGTGCTGGGATTAAAGCTGTATGCCATTTTTGCCTGTCTTTTTATTTATATTATGTCTGTATTTTCACTGTGTGGACCACCCCATCCTGTGAGTCCCAATCCTTATTTTGGTTTTGAGGTACTAGGAATAGGATATAAGATTTATTAATAAGGACTGGGGGCAGTGATTCAGTCCAAGGGAAGCAATACATTGTCCAAAGGGAATGTGATCAGTCATACACAATCCTGTATCATATTATTAAAGTAATTCATAGAATAAATGAAAAAGAATATACTCCCCCTCCTGTTTTCTTCTGTTAAGGGTCAGTATGGCTGCTTTTTCTTTTTTCTTAAGGCTTCATGGGTTTTTCTCTTTTGTTTTTTCAAGACAGAATTTATCAGTAGCTATGGATCCAGTGCTGGAACTTTCTCTGTAGACCTGGTCTCTAGACCAGGCTGGCCTTAAATTCAGAGAACTGCCTGCCTCTCCCTCCCCAGTGCTTGGATTAAAGGCATGTTCTATGATTGCCCGAATCATTTTTGGTGTTTGCAGACAGGGTTTCTCTTTGTAGTCCTGGCTGTCCTGGAACTCATTCTGTAGATCAGGCTGGTCTCAAACTCTGCCTCCTGAGAGATAGGATTAAAGTGTGACACCACTGCCTGGTTAAGGCTTTCTGTTTTCTGTTTTGGTTTAAGCAAGTTTTTATGTCTCATGTTTATGGGAGGCTTAGTAACTTATTTTAAAAGCTTAGTTGCTGGCATGATCTTGCTAAGTTTTTTTGTGGTGGTAGTATTTTGAAACCCATATTGTGACCCAGGCTGCCATTAAACTTGCTTGTTCTACCTCAGCCTCCTGGATCACAGGTGTCAACTATCACACTCTGTAGCCTTTAATTGTCATCTTACTTGTCTTGAAAATTATTTCATCTTGTTAAGTGGTGAATTCTTATTTTTCTTTTAAAGAAATGTGGCTTGGTGTTGAGCTGGAAGAGAGTACAAGGTGCTTCTAGAAAATTTCAAGGTATACATATTTTCTTTTTTGTTGCTACAACTTTAACCTGCTTGCATAATTCCCTTAACTTGTTTTACTTTAATTTTCCTATTAGAACATATTAAAAGATAATTGAGAAAGTTTTGGCTGAGATTTTGGATTGAAAGATTCATAAGTTGTAACAAAAATGAGGTAGAAGAGGAAAACTTAATACATTAAACTGAAGAAATATGTTAGTTTCTTCTTACAACAAGATTTTATAACTGCCTGAAAGTTAGTGTATGACTTTCTGCATGTGAGTGCAGTGCCCACCAATGCTGGAAAATATCCCTTGGAGAAGGTGTTATAGCTGCTTTCCAGCTGCCTGACAAGGGTCCTGGGAATCTGTCTTCTTTTACAAATGTGTTGTGTTCTTAATTGCTGTGTAGTCTCTAATTCTGCCACTAGTTCTTGCAAGATTAAGGGCCTTTTAGTACAAAAGGAAGGCTGGCTGGTCCAGTTTGATTGATTAGAGCTCAGGAACAGAAGAAAATTGCATACGACTTATCATTTATTTATTGAGATTTATGTATGTATTGGTTTTTGTTTTTTGAGGCAGGGTTTCACTGTGTACTTTTGGAGCACTGTCCAGGAATTCACTCTATAGACCAGGATGGCCTTGAACTCAGAAGAGGTCCACTTGGCTCTGCCTCCTTAGTGCTGGGATCTAAGGTGTAGGTCAACACTGTCCATCGAGATCATTTATTTTTGCTTTGTGTAGGTGAATATGTGCCTATATGTATGCACCTCCTGTTTTCAGTTTTGCAGACACCAGGAGAGAGTATCAGATTCACTGAACATGCTGTTCTAGATGATTAGGAGCTGCTAATGGGTGTGGTGGGAATTTAACTGGGTCCCCTGCAATGACAAGCATCTCTTTTGATACAGGATTTATCTGTGTGTAGTCCTGGCTATACTGGATTTCATTTTGCAGATCAGGCTAGCCTCGAATTCATAGAGATATGCCTGACTCTGCCTCCCAAGTGCTGGCATTAGAGCCATGCACTCCCACTGCCTAGCTTTAGCTTTTGCTCTTTTTGTTGTGTAAATCTATGCATGGTTGATTTGTTTCTTAGGTATTAACTTTGTTCTACTTTATTTAGAGTCTGTAGCTGAACTTGGAATTTGTACATTTTAGTTAGTATAGCTAGCCAGGTTGGCTGGGGTTTCCCCATTTTTGCCTCTGGGTTGCTGGGATTAATAGAGGTAGCTGTGTTACATCTGCTCTTGTGTGAGTACTTGGTATACATTTTATGCTTTTTGTTTTTCTTTTTTTATTTTATTTTATTATTCTTTTTTATTTTTAAGTTTAAATTTAGATTAGAAACAAGTTTACTTCACAAGTCAGTTCCAGGTCCGTCTCCCTTTCCCTCCCCTCCTCCTGTGCCCTCCCCCCAACTTGCCTCAATATCCCCTCATTTCCCCAGGAAGGGTGAGGCCCTCCATAGGGGTGTCCATAGTCTCCCACTGCTCAGCATAGACCTATTACTTTTGAATTAAATTACCTTTCATTCTGAACTGAAACACTGATTAGCTCCCTGCCCCTCTTTCTCCTTTTGGTACTATGCATTAAGTATAGTGTTTCATATATGCAATTGTTTGTACCTTGTCTTGATTTAGAAATATCTTTATTATGGATAATTTATCCATGTATAAAATTGAGATGAAGCAACAACTCCAAGGTTATAATCATACAACCTTAATAATTATCAGTTTAAGTTTAACGTCAGTCATTACACTGGTCATTTTGTTCTGTCTGTTTGTCTACCTATCTATCTATCTATCCATTTATCTATCTATCTATCTGTCTATCTATCTAATCTTTTTCTCTTTGTAGCCCTCACTGTCCTTATACTCGGTATTATAGTCTGAAATTCTACCTGATCTGCCTCTTCCTCCAAGTGCTGTGATCCAAGGTGTGCACCACAATGCCTAGATTTTTCTCTTTGTATATTTTAGTATAAACTCTGAATCATAAAACTTTTGTTTTGCTCCTTTCCCTTGTTGGTAAAAAGGGACTATAGTCAAAATATAATAAATAAATTCAAAATACCTAAAATTACTGGTTGTTTTTTTCTAATATAGAAAAATATAGTCATGTTGTCCAGTTAGTATTTAAGTGCTTGTTTATGGTTCTCTATGGTTAGATTTTAAATGTTTATTTCATTCAGGATCTGTATGAGCTTTCTATATTGGGAATTTTTCTGTCTTTTGATAGCTATTGTAGTCCTCATTTGCTCATATTTAAATAATGTACTTAATTTCAATTTTTCTCTTTCTTCTTGTTTTTTATTTACATAACACACACACTCACACACACACACACAGTCGGTTTACAGATGTTAAATGTGAAATGGTTATTGGAGGTCTAAAGAGCAGGATTTGAGTAATGACATCAGTACCCTCATAAGTAATGTCTTTAGTCATTTTACTTTTCTGTATATTTTACTTTTTATAATTTAATATTTATCACAATTTTTATTGCTAGGTTTTGGATTTTGTGAGTATAAAGAGCCTGAATCTACCCTCCGTGCTCTCACATTATTGCATGACCTTCAGATTAGAGAGAAGAAGCTACTTGTCAAAGTTGATGCAAAGACAAAGGCACAATTGGATGAGTGGAAAGCAAGAAGAAGGCTTCTAATGGGGTGTGCAATATCTTTGCTAGTCTG
>NW_024433741.1:0-3909 GCF_017639785.1 Mesocricetus auratus | reverse complement strand
AAAAAAATTGTTTAATGTCCTTAGCCATCAGAGAAATGCAAATCAACACAACTCTGAGAAACCATCTGACACCAGTCAGAATGGCAAAAATCAATGTCACCAATGACAGTCTATGGTAAATTGGATGTGGAGAAAGGGGACCACTCCTCCATTGCTGGTAGGAGTGCAACTTGTGCAGCCACTTTGTAAATCAGATTGGCAATTTCTCAGGAAAATGTGACTCAGTCTACCTGAAGATCCAGCATTTCCACTCATGGGCATATACACAAATGAAGCACATTCATACATCAAGGACAAATGATCAAGTATATATATCAGCATTTTTGTAATAGTCAGAACCTGGAAGCACACTAGATTCTCTCAACCAAAGAATGTATGGGAAATTTTGGTTCCTTTACACAATGGAATATTACTAAGCATTAAAATAAATGAAATCTTTAAATTGCAGGCAAATGGATGGAACTGGAAGAAACCATACTGAGTGAGGTAACCCAACCACAGAAAGACAAGCATGGTATGTACTCAATCATCTATGGATATTAGAGATAGAGAAACGGACTAACAGCCTCAAATCCACAGTACTAGAGAAAGTAGAAAACAAGGAGGACCCTAAGAAAAAATTACATGGCTCCCTGAAAAAGTGGAAAGGGACAAGAACTCCTGAGCAAATAGGGAGTACGTGGTGGGGGAAGAGTGTAGAGACATGGGAATTAGAAGGGGAGAAGACAATGAGGGAGGAGAATATGAGGGATCAGGAAGACTGAGTAGTTGGAGGAACAGAGGACAGTAATAAAACAGACACCTCAATAGATGGAGTCAGTATATGTTTAGAGAGAAATATGACACCAGGGAAATGTTCAGAGATCCAAAATAAGGCACAAAATAGAATCTAGACAGGAGAGGAGGGGCTGCTTTAGATTCCCTTGTCCTAAAATGAGATTGATGTCTACCATAACTGCCATCCTAAAGCCTTCATCCAGCAAATGATGGAAGCAGAAGTGGCACCCACACCTAAGCATGGAGCCATATTCGTTCAAGGGTACCACCCACTTTCTCTTCTAAGAGGTTCAATGTGGTTGGATTTATGTTGAGGTTTTTGATCCATTTGGACTTAAGTTTTGTGCATGGTGATAGACATGGATCTATCTGCATTCTTCTACCTGCCAGCCTCCAGTTATGCCAGCACCATTTGTTGAAGATGCTTTCTTTTTTCCATTGTATATTTTTAGCTTCTTTGTCGAAGATCAGATGTTCATACATGTACGGTTTAGTATAAGGGTTTTCGATTCGATTCCATTGGTCTACCTGTCTATTTTTGTGCCAATACCAAGATGTTTTCAGGACTACAGCTCTCTAATAGAGCTTGAAGTCAGGGATGACGATGCCTCCAGATGTTGCTTTGTTGAGTAAGGTTGTTATGACTATCCTGGTTCTTTTGTTTTTCGATACAGAATTGATTATTATTCTTTCCAGGTCTGTGAAGAATTGTGCTGGTATTTTAATGCAGATTGCACTGAATCTGTGGATTGCTTTTGGCAGGATTGCCATTTTTACTACATTGATCCTACCTATCCAAGATCATGGGAGATCTTTCCATTTTCTAATGTCTTCTTTTATTTCTTTCTTTCTTATAGACTCAATGTTCTTGAGATACAGGTCTTTCACTTGTTTAGTTAGCATTACCCCAAGGTATTTTATGTTGTTTGTGGCAATTGTAAAGGGTAATTTTCCTCTGATTTCTTTCTCAGCCTTTAATTTTATGGTTTCTTACAGTCTATTAAGGTCCTAGTATATCCAGCCTTATCTGGAGATGTTCAAGTGATGAAATAGGAAGCATTTATTCTCCCAAATATTTCCCAGGTTTCCTCTTGTCTTTTCTACAGTCCTGTATTTAGCTCATCAGTAGTCTCAAAGGACCAACACCTGGGAGACATCAATGTCCAGAATGCATTTGATAATGTGAAAAGAACACCACTGTGCTTGACAACCTAATCACTGCTTTTGTGTGGTTTGTAATTCCACCCATTGAAATTCTGATGCAGCACCAACCTCATTTACTAGCTATAAATAAATCATCCCTTTGACATATTTATATGGATGTACTGCTGTTCCCTTTCATGAGGAAAACTTTGTTTTTGAGAGAAGGTGAGTGAAGTAGGGTTGTAGAGAGAATGGTGGGGCACATGAAGTAAGTGTTGGACAGATCTGTCTGTTTTCAAAATGTGGATCCAGGTATAATAACACATGCTTTCAATGAACTATTCAGGAGGCTGAGCCAGGAGTACTGTTATATGTCAAATAAACCTGGGATACACATTGAGTTTAAGTCCAGCAGGAGTCACAGCAAGGCCTTGTCTTAGAATGAGTGAGCAAATAAACACTTCAAGTTGTACATAACAATGCAATGGATACCACCTTTAAGGTGACCTCTTTCTGGAAATCCACACTGTATGCTATTGACTCTGTGCAACATTCATTCCTGCCTCAGTGAGAAAACTCATAGGAAGCTAAACAGGCTGTGAAGTAAAAAATACTGGTGGCTCTGGGCATGGTTTGAGAATGTGCGATTTTCAAGAAGACAAAATTCAGAGAAGACAGAAAACTATCAGAAGTCAATTTGGAGCTGGGCAGAGGTGGTACATGGCTTTAACACTTGTACTGTGGAGACAGAGGCAGGGAGATCCTTGTGAGATTCAGAGTACCCTGGTCTACAGAGGAAGTTCTAGGACAGGCTCCATGCTACACAGAGAAACTCTGTTTCAAAGAACCTTAATAAACAAACATATAAATAAAAATAAATAAATAAGAGACATCTGCTAAGGTTTAATAATAGATTGAGGTACTATTTGGTACCTCAATAAGAGACTTCAAAGCCAGCCTCACATTGACACACTTTCTCTAACAAGGCCACAACCACTCAAACCTCCAAATAGTGCCACCCCTTATGTGATTATTGGGCCCAAATACATTCAAACTGTCACAGTGATGATTGTGAACTTGAAAGAGTCTAGGATCACCTGGGTGATGGGCATGCCAGTGGGAAATTATCTTGATTATTTTAATGAATCTGAGAAGAACTGCTCATTGTGGGTGGCTACTTCCTGAAAGGGATCCTGGACAGGAGAAGGGAGCTGAGCAGTGGTTCAAGTCTCTCCTTTAACTGACTTGGGGCAATGGGACCAGTACCCTCAGGCTCCTGTAGCTGTGACCTTCCCTCAGGCAACATTCCTAGTCACAATTGGTGAGAGCTGGTTTAGAACTCCAAGAGAAGCTGCTTCCTGCCTTTTGTGCTCCAGTTAGAATACAGAGACTTGAGTGAGCTGGGATTTCCTTTTTATATAGATTTTGGCACATGTCCTTGAAGTCAACAATTATTCTGATAACCTTACTCTGTTTTAATTTTCTTTTCCATAATTTTCGTTTGTAGTGTTCAGTGCCCTGTCTTCTATGGTCTAAAGAAGTCTAGTACTGAGGTGTAAGAACTAGTAATGAAGTCAAATTCCAAGCTGAAGTATTATATATTCCCTGTTTGAAAGCAGGGTCAATTCAGTTTGCCACCCCCTGTGGTAAACAGATAAATTGGTCATACTTACAGGGTGAGGAACATGCACACATGTGCACACACACACAAGCATGCAAACACAGACACACACATACACACAGTACACAGTTCTGTGCAGGTCAGTTTTTAATATCAACTTATACAGGCTAGAGCTACCCAGGAGCAGGGTCAACTGAGAAAATTAGGCCACCAGATTGACCTGCTGGCAAGTCTGTGGAGCAGTTTCTTTATTAGTGATTAATATTGGTGGGCCCACACCACAAGGAATGGTGCCTTCCCTGGGATGCCACTGGTCTTGTGTTCGGGAAGAAAGCAGGATGAACCAGCAATGAGAAACATGCCCATAA
>NW_024433740.1:0-25502 GCF_017639785.1 Mesocricetus auratus | reverse complement strand
GACAAATTGAGGAAATTCTGAGTGGCCTTGATGGCTTAGATTCCAGATTTGAGGGGACCAGTAAGCATTCTCCAATGTGGTCACAGCAGATAGTGATACCAGGGAAAAACCTGCTCTGGAAAACATCAGGATTCTCAGCCTGACCATCCAATGAGTCAAGTACAGCTTAGGAGGAACTCAGTTTTGTCAGGGTCCAAAGGGAAGCACTGATCACCAACATGTGACTGATAGATCTGGGATTATAATCTAGTGAGCTGACTTTCTTCCTTCTGAGAAGGGAATTCAAAGGACACCGAAGTGACAGATCTAGGATGCTTATTGTGGAGGTGGGTACTGAGGAAAGCACCTGGGAGGACAGCAGTGTGGAAACTTCTGCATCAACTTTGAGATGAGGAGGATGTACTTGTACTGCTGTAGATATTCCACACCTACTAACACATTCTCCTCCTCGCAGAAATCCTCCTGGAAGATTTGGTGCAGCATCCAGTTGAGCATTGTCAGAAATGTCACATAGTAAGAGGAGTGATCAGAGAAGCCACAAGCACACAAGAGAATTCTGATGCACAGAGTCCTGGTCTAGCCATAGGGAAGCCTTCTCCCAGATCATCTATTGCCCACAAGGTCTAGGTTACACTGCAGAGTTCTGTGTGTCTACAGTTGCCCAAGCATCACTGCTGTACACAGAGTTTTCTGTACATGTCATGGTTATCTGGAGTGGAGAGCAGGGTGGTGTGTACTACTCTACATTCTCCAGCTGTCCCCCAGTCACGGCTGCTCTCATTGGCCAATCAGTTGGCAGGGGCTCCAGTTGCAGGAATTAGCTCACTGGCCTTCTGCTCCCAGCCTTGATCCACATTTTCCTGAGAAGATGGCCCTAGAAATCCCTGTAGATGCCCAGGCACTGCACTAGGACATGATGGAGGGGCATAAGAGAGAGACTTGACTAATGGGACACCACCATCATAGAGTATAGACTTGCCTCTGAGGCCCATCCTAATCTGCAGCTCCAACCCTAGCCCAACCCCTTGTGCTGAACCTAGGTAAAATGTTTACAGTGCGCTTGTCCTAGTTAGTTGGGAAGGAGGACAGAGGGATATATGGCAGAGGCCAACGTTCAAAGTCTGTAATATTTGCCAGGTATTCATTGACCCAACTTCAAGAACACAGTTGTAATCCTTGCCTCCAACCAAGAAGTGTCTAAAACCCCATCCAGGGAAGAGCTTTTCTCCATCCTTCAGCCCATTTGTCATCATCTTTCACTGTCCCCATAGGAGGGGACACTCTGTGGCTCATTCTGGGAGTTGGGGCCTCTGGATGCCCTGGCCACTATAGCTCCTTGACTACCTGGGTGAGGCCTGCGAACTTCAACTCCTGCAGCATCAGAAAACAATTCAATTACTCAGCCAATTGTTTGTCCCATCCTGCCATGCTCTGCTCCAGCCTGCAGGGTGTAGCTCCAAGGAGGACACACTCATGCAGATGATGTAGTGAGAAGCTTCTCTTGTCCTGGATCACTGTGATTGATTGATCTCCAGGGGAGGTGACCACACCAGGCCACCACATGCAAATGAATGCTACCATGATCGCTGACTCCCTGGCTATGTGCAAATTCATTGCAGTCTCTATTTCCTCTGTTCCTTCTTCCCATGTGTCTTTGCTTTCGCTGCCTGTCCATGACCTTCTTATCTCGTCTTTCCTTAAGATCCTTATATCAGGGGCTGGAGAGATGCCTCAGAGATAAAGAGCACTGACTGCTCTTCCATAGTTCCTGAGATCAGTTCCCAGCCCCCACATGGTGGCTCACAACCATCTGTAATGAGATCTGCTGCCCTCTTCTGGCCTGCAGGCACACATGCATACAGGACACTGTATAAATAATAAATAAAGAACAATCTTTTAAAAAACTTAAATAAAGATCCTTATATCAATATGGGATCTTCAGACAATGAAAGTGAAATGAGATGAATGGACATGTGGAAACGTATCCTAGCTCTGCAGAAAAAAAAACCTCCATATTTCAAAGACTTATAGGTCACTCATGGAGAGCACTGAGAAGCAAATTGCATTTCCAATCAGTAGCAATAGGTACATAATCCAGAAAGGTCCTGAAATCATCATTGAGGATGGTCTCAGGAAGAACACTAAAGACGTTCCAGGCATCCACATGCTGGGACCTAGCTCTAATATTACAGTTATAATTGTTACATTAGCAACAGCCTGATAATTATAGCAATTCCATGACTGCCAGGGCATTAAAGAGAAATTTAAAATTCGAGGCAAAATTTGGAAGTTTGCCATTCTGAGTACCACTGTCTTAGTTACAGTCACTCTTGCTGTGATGAAACTAATTGACAAAATATGTAACTTGTGGAGGAAAGGGTTTATTTTGCTCACAGTTCCATTGTTATGCCCAGATAGTGGGAACTTCTGTAAGATCATCCTGGAGAATGAATCCATATGCAAAATAAAGAAAAATTTTCAAGATTCAAGCTCTAGCCTGGATCCTCCATGTGTCTCATGTACTGGTATAATCAGAGAGCTCCATGCCTGAATGGTAGGATTTTTATCATAGCACAAGTTGGGGTGAGGGAATATTCAAGGTTCAGGATGCCAGATTGACTGATCCTCGGCTAATGGTGTCTTCACGAAAGTAAATAGGTAGGTGCTGGGCTCAAGAACATCTGAAGATCACACCAATAATTGTTAAAATGTTTGCAATGCCAAGTACATTGCCCTTAGATACTGCCTCTTCCCTGGGTGGTGTCAGCTTATAGTTTTTCCTGGAACCTTTTGCTGCCTGATGGGAAATTGAATGTCAAGCCTACTCTCTGTCTGGTTTGTTAGTAAGCCTGTCATGGCAGCTGTTTGCTTAAGATAATCTGGGCCCCACACCATCTAACAATGCATCTAAAGCAGTGAGGACAGGAACTCAAGCAGAGCAGGAGCCAGGAGGCAGGAAATGATGCAGAGGCCATGGAGAGTGCTGCTTACTTGCTGGTTCTATATGGCTGGTTCAACCTGCATTCTTATAGACCCCAGGAAAACCATCCCAGTGTTGACTGCATGGACAATGTGTTGAGTCCTCCCCACTAATTTCTATGTAAGAAAACACCTTATATTTTCCTGCAGCCCAAGGTTACAGAATCATTTTCTCCATTTAGTACCTCTTTTCTCAGATGACCATAGCTTGTGTCTTGTTGATATAAAACTGGCCAACAACACCACAGAAGTTAATAATACTTCAAATCATGTTGTTATGCCCAGATTGTGGAGTCCCCCAAAAACCAACAAGGAGACTGAATCCTGTATGTAATAGCAAATAGTCTTTATTCAAGTTTGAAATCTCTCTGTGTTTCCAATGTATTGGCATGATCAGAGAGCCTCAAGTCAGATGGGGTGTGGTTTTTATAATAACGGAGTTTGGGATAAAGGATTTCTAAGGATCAGAACCAATGGCTGGCTGCCATTTCTCTAGGTTGCCTTGATAAAAATGGATGGATATGTGTGCAGGACAAAGGGACAGCTGGTGTCCCGATCTCCTATGGTTGGAATGTTTGGAATTTCCTTATGAAGTTTTGATAACATTCCCTTGGTTGGTTCATTCCAGTGTGGAATCTGGCTGGTCTCAGTTTTTGATCTTTTCTGGAAACAGGTTTTGCCTTAGGGAAATCTAAAACTGTCTTCTATCGAGCTTGTCATGGCTGGGCCATACACAATTCAGGTTGAATTTTTGTTGTTGATGAGCAATACATACAAAAATTGTATTTATACTTTGAGCAAGTATTATATGATTATATTATGTCTACATAGTAACTTAGAAGTGTGTTACAGAGTCAGCAATGACTCAACATGTCAAACAACTGGTTCCTGAACCTGAAGCCCTGAGTTGTATCCTTAGAACACACATGGTGAAAGAAGAGATAAAACTCCTGAGAGTTGTCCTTTGACCTCCACACTCACATGGTATTAACACAAAGGCAAAATCACATGGAGACAATAAGTAAGAAATCAATGTAAAGGAGAGTATGCTACACTAAGAACCACTGATGATGACCGGGGTGGGAGTTCATGCCTGGAAGTGCAGCACTTGGGAGCATCAGGCACCCTAGTCTATGTAGTGAATTGCAGGACTGCCTATGCTACAGAGTAAGACCTTGTCTCAAGCAAAAAATTCTGGGGACCACTGGTTATTACACATCTGTGATTTTTGGGACTCATGTGGGTGAGGCCATAGGAGGCTAAGATTGATTTCAATATATTCTATAAGGAGAACTTGCTTCAAAATGACTATCTCAGTCTTCAGAATAGTGTTTCCTTTTGATGGGTGTGTTGTCTTTTTGGTTGTCATAGCTGCTGTAAAGATGCTACTTCACCAGTATCTTTCCGACTTGTTCCAGAATGCAGCTGTTCATTCTGGGTGGTGCCTACAAGAAGGACAGTGTCATAAATAATCTTGACCATAATCTCTCTTACTCAGGCAACCTAATCTTAGGGAAGACACTATAAGGGTGTAGTTGCATGCTTGGCAACACAATGCATTCAAACAAGAGGAAGAACCATGGGCCTTTGGACAACTATTTCATGTATCTTGCTTGTGTCTTCAGGACCAGCTTCGGCCTGATCTCTATATACCACTTCCATTTAATAAAAGATTGCTGCATGTCCTACTTTATGGCTCTGTGGGTCCAATAACAACAAGCTATTGATGGACAGTTCAGCCACATGGTGGGGTAGTGCCCTACTGTCAAATATTCAGTGTCTCCCAGAGGTCAGGATTAATGTTATATTCTGACATACTTGGCCATGTTATTCTTCAAAAATGATTCTATGGGCATCAGTGGTAGACACTAGGAATGAATTTAAGAGGTATTATATTGTCCCAGTTCTCCAATGCTACTTTTCTTTCTTTTTAGTGTTATTCAATATTCTCCAATGCTTCTTGACTTTCTTTTTTGTCCTGCCAGACAGGGTTTCTCTGCATTGCTTTGGAGCCTATCTTGGAATTTGCTCTGTAGACTAGATTGACTTCAAACTCACAGAGATCTGCCTACCTCTGCCTTCCAAGTAATGGAGATAAGTGAGTGTGCCTCCAAATCCCACTGATCCTTTTCTTTAATGTTATTCAGTTCTCTTCTCTTCTCTTCTTATGCTATTCTTCTTTGGAGGAAAGGTGTGAGAAATACTTAATGTACTATATAATGCAAGACTCTAGTCTCTGAAGGACATGGCCATGAAACATGCTTCAACTTTTCAAAATAATTTTTGAGATTATAAATTCATCATATTCACATTGTTTTCTGCCTCAAAGACCTATAATTATTCCATTCTCTTGTATCTCCTGGCCTGTTTTTCTTTAACTCAGGTATACTGTAACAATCGTTAGTTTGTGAATGTGACCTGTGGTTTGTTGCTGGATTTAGCAGCTCTGAGGCAATGAGTTTTATGTACTGGACATTGAATGTGTAATGGAATGTGCACACAAAGGCCCCTGTGCTCTGGGTGAGGGACAGGATGTGCTCTACGAGAGAGGAGGAATGTCTCCTAAAATACATGCTTTCAAGGCTAGGGCTCTGTCCACTGTACTGGAAGGCCAGAGCTGGTATGACTGTGCTGTCTGAGTCACTTCATCTCTGATATCGCAGTAGAGAAGCTGCTACTAGGCGTACTACCTGGGTGGGATTAGGCTACATGGGCTTCTGGAGAAGGATAGCATCCAGGAATGCTAGTGTGACCCATCCAGCAGGCCAGGTTATTTACTGGGTCTCGAGTGGGTGTCACCTGTAGGAGTCAAACGGGGGAGAGAGAAGTGGAAGCCAAGCGCGTAAAGAAAGAGTCAGTCTGAGTTGCGTCAAGGCTTCGTTTATTAGCTAGCAAGGTTTCATTTTTATAAAGCGGTTTAGGCAGGGTGGGGGATGAGGACAGGGGCAGTGGAAAGTACCGGGCCCGGGTACAGAAGGAAATATTTCTTATAGAACACCTTATGTTTAGCCTGTTCCAGGAACCAATGTATGCATGACCAGTTTGTTCATAATAACTTTTCAATTCCAATTGTTTCAATTCAAACTGCCACTTAGTTCTGCTACAACTTAAAGGTCTCCGGGGCTCCAACATCTCCCCCCTCTCTAATAAAATCTTAGGCAGATTAATTTGGGATCTAGGTGCCGAAGTGTGCGACTAATAACTGACGAGCTAATAGGTCTTTCAAGACGAATCTTAATATCCGGCTGAGCCTAAGCTGGTGCAATGGAAGCAAGTCCTCAGCGTGCAAGGCCTCAGTGTCAAGGATTTCTTCGCCTCACCTGCTCTTGTCAGAATCCAATGAGAGAGACTGAGCCTGTTGGAAGATCGTTGCTAGGTTCTTACCCGTCATTGGATCATCCTCCCCACCAGGATCATCCTGTCTTAGGTGAATCTAGACTTAAACGACTCTTCCGTCACTGACTTTCCAGTCTATCGTCTCATGGGGTGCACAAAATTTAAGGCACCATGGGGATAGATCTTAAAGGGCCAAATTTTTAGATCTGAAAGGCCAAATTTAAAACTTCCTCCAGAATTTTCGTCCTGTACCCGGACCAGAGGGGACTGTAAATCTAAGGTGGGTTTGAGGAGGGGTTTTTCCAGAGGAATCATGGGTAATAGATTCAGAAGCAACATTAGAAGGGCGTTCTTCTTTTTCCAAAGTTGCCAGCCAAGTTTGGGCTGAGCGACCACTCTCTAAAGCAATCATGGCTTGTAATATAATTTTCTTATCCCGAGAAGTTTGGGCTTTCAGGCGGCAAATCAGCCAAAAACATAATACACATCCTCCTAGACAACAAACAAGGAACAATCCCACCCCTATCCATTCCTTAAAGAAGGAAAAGGCAGAATAAAGCCAATCACTAAATTGTCCAAGGGTAATGGGCTGTACACGGGTATTATTTAGAACAGCAATTTGAAATAATTGTTCCTGTAATAATATTTCTCCTTCTAGGGACCAATTACCTGCTAAATATTGGCCAATTCTTAAACTTTCATTTCTGGAATTATTAAAAGGGAGGGAAGTAATGCATACATGCTTCTGATATGCAACGCAGCCGATTTGTACTAAGCTAGCTAATTCATCAATTTGGGTCTGTACAAAATCAATCCTCTGATTGGCGGCTATAATCCCTGATGTTATATGTTTATTAACTCTGGATTGTGTAACCAAAGCATCTGCTGTTTTGCTAACAATCTCATTAATAGTGGATGCCGTCTGGACCTGATTGGCCATGGCTATTCCGGCCGTAACAGCAGCCGCGGCTGACAGAACAATGGCAGAAACGATGGCAGCAGTGATCCCAAAGTCACGTCGCTCTCGAAGGAGCAGGGTGACAGGAAAATGGTTTGGGTCTGTTTCTACGGGAAGAGGTACAAACGTGGGTATTCGTAGTACCACTGCCAACCCAAAACTACCATTCCAACATTCAGACAGAAAACATTGTATTGAATCATTTTTGCAATCAAGCTTAGTAGACCCCTTATTATCATTAGAAAGTAAAAAAATAAAGGGAGGGAGTACACACACTGCAGCTCCCGGGAGTGTATGATTGGCTATCTCCTGCTCCCGATTAATACGGAGCCTTCTGTCAAAACCCTTTTCTTGGACTGTGCCAGTAACATTTAGCAGCTGGAATGTGGTAGGTTGTAAAAGCGCCAGGGCAGAAATGTCTGCAGTTGCACCCAATTCATTAGACAACAGCCATTGAAACCAAGACCATCCCGCTTGAACGGAGGAATCAATGTTGTTACTATTATAAATATACTGCTTCATAGATGGGGATAAGGAAAATCCAAAAGAGACTTGTTTTTGTTCCCAGGTCTTGGCCTGGCAAGCAGTAAAGACTGGTGGAAATGAAAACTCAGTAATACAGTGGGGTGATGCTTTAAAAGCTATTGCATTGTTGTTGCTATAATTGCTCGGCCTGGGCACCAGGGAGCTAACTCTCACGGCCAATGTAGTGACATTTAACTTTGATCCTTTGGTGCTCTGTCCAGAGCCCTCTGTTGCACCCGCGGCTATCAGCGCAAGCGCTGCACTCAATATGTCCACCCCCACTCTACTATCCACCAAGGGATCTTCCAGTTAGTGAGATTATCCCTTTTGAGTCTGATGCAAGGAGAGCCTCTTTTAAGAGAAAAGCACATAGTACCATTTAACTGAATACTAGTTAAATTAAAACTCTCAATCTTTTGTTCTGGGGCGGGTATGCAGGGCGCATCCATATCACAGGAAGTAGAAAACAGGGTAGGTAACAGTGAAGAATTAAAATGAACTGGCATGGGAACTGGCCAAGCCCTGGTCACTGCCCAGAGCATCATATTTTTAGCATCAACTATCCAGGCTTGTAGTATAAAAATCATCATCCAATAAACAGCCCTCATTTTTAAGATAATCTTTCAAAGTTTTACCCTTAAACTAGACAGCACAAGCGTTCCTGTCCTGGTTCATGACACCGTAGCCAAAAGCAGCAGCAAGATACTACTATAAACATTAAAATACAAAAAGAGCTCCATGTAAGGGATCCAATCCAAAGAATATCTTCTGCACTTCTTGTTGGCCTCAGTTGTTTAATCAGCGGGTCAAGGCAGACGTTTTGGCTTGGGTGCTCAAGAAGATAGATATTACCAATCCTATCCAAAGCATCTCAGCAGCAACAGGTGCGTTTTTCTCCGGGCACATGACATCGCAGCCACCAGCAGCAGCAGAGCACCACCACGACTATTAATATCAGGATGAGTGTTCCATCTAGAAAGCTGATGTCTCCAACTCCCTGATTTTATTGCAATAGCAATCATAAGAAAACAGACGGTCTGGTCTCTAGAATGTCTGAACATTGCTTTCTATTAATAGGTTTGTATTATAAATATCACAAATAGGTTTTGAACTTGTAGAAAAATGGTGATGTTTATCATCTTTCACCAATACATGATTAGAATGCTTGTAACTTGGTGGTGCAACTAATCACAATGGTGTGATTCAATTAATTTCAGTTCCAGGAGAGAATAGGAGTTTCTGGTCTGCAGACATTTCTCAAGTGTGCATGGTGTTGGGCAGGTAGATAGGGCAGAATCCAGGTTTTATGCCATAATCCATGTGGCAGGAAGCAGATTTTAAATTATTTATCTATGATTGAGCATAACTGGGACTGCATTTACCTGAAACAGGGAGTTACAAAGAGCTGCTTATCCATAGCCTGAGATCAACTCTATTTCTCGAGGCATCTGCAGAGCATGGGGCTTCTTTTCTTGGAGAAATATCAGTAGCTTGGGGTGAGAAACAACTGTTCAAGGTTCACTTAGAGAAACATTTTGTGAAAATTGTCAAGTCTGTATTTGTTTAATTTCTTACACATAGAATTATAGGGAGTTGGAAACATTGGTCAAGATCCCCATTTTCCTTTCTGTGTTATTTATTATCTTAATCTCACCAACCCCTTCATGCATTCAAAAATATTTTACTCATTTTTGGTTGTTTTTTCCCATTATACACCTCATATTATGTTAATCTGTGCCATTTTTATATAAGTGTAATTGAATTATATCATTTTCTAGAAAATGATTGACCTTCACCAATTTGACTTCACAAAATTTCTTATGTTATCACTTCCTCTAGGTTGTGTTTTGGGGGAAAGTCGCAGTGGAGAGGATTTCAGTTTGTTTCTTCTTTATCTGTGATGCTTGCTTCTTCTCATTTCCTGTCATATCTGTGTTTTCCAGTTGTTGCTGTCTTCATGTTTGAGTCTTTACTGCTTAACTGATTATTGTGATTCGTTCACTGGCTTTGGATTTTTAAAACCTCACGTATTATTTTGCCTGCCTACTAATTAGCCTCAGGCATCATCATTATAAAACCTAGGGTCATCAGAGTGAACCTCAATCTTGTTCTTAGATCAGAATTTCTGATTTCTCCCTGAAAAAAGATTGTGTTGACTGATGACTGATGTGGAAGGAAGTATTCCCCTGAGTTGGCAATGTGTCTCAGCAAGTGGGCCTGGGCTGGTTAAGAGAGGTAGTTGAGCAAAAGATAGTGACAAAGCAAAAGAGAAAATCGAGAAACAATGGTTGTATATGTTTTACCTTCAGTTACTATCTTGAGTTTGTCTCCTAAGCTGCCACAATGATAGACATTGACCTACATGTAACAAGGAAATCAGTCCACTACCTGAGTAACTTTTGCTGAGATAATTTAGTCAAAGCAAGAGAGAAGAATGTTGGAACAAAAGATAGTACTTCAAAAGTAATTTTTTTCCTGTAATGGACATGGGAATGTTGACTTTTAGAAGAATGTGGAAAATATCAAGACATTAAATGGCAAAAGCCATAAAACTTATGCACTGGCAGTTGTTGTAGGATATGAAAGATGGGAATGTTGAGAGTAATGGCAGACACTGGAGGTCAGGGTCAGGATTTTAGTTAGTAAAAGGCTCTGTAGGCCACTATGGAGTTGGCCTGAACTACCGGCCTTGAGAGACATGTGTCATAGTATATTCTGGCTAAAGACCATGACTCCTGGGACACAATGTACCTTCCAGATCCTGATAAAACAGATGCCTTCCATCAGGCAGTGAAGCATTCAGTGTAATTTGTATTTCACCATTTGTTTCCTTGGTAGTCAAGCAAGTGTGTGAACTTAACAAGAAAACTGTTCTTAGACATTAATCTTGTGTATTTTGTATAGCTTGCAATTTTCATGTTATCCTGTCAAATTCAATTGTATTGATCCTGGAAATTTCCACTGTCTCGTGTTTCTGATGAAGATATAAAAGTTCTCATTGCTCTCAATAAAACATCTTGCTTTGTCCCTCTACGACAAGCCTGTCTTCATTCCTGTTTGACTGTATTATGTGATCTTGGCCTGGTAAGAAAGTGCAGGAGCTTAGATGATTTTGTGAAACATTCATATACAGTTCATTTGCATGATATTTTGGCCAAAATATTTCTAAAATTTTAAATGTCACAAGAAAGTGAATAATGCTGAGTTTCACAGTAATGGGCTGATGTCATAGACAAAATATTGCTTCTGTTGGATGGTTATTACCATTGCCTCATTTCAGGTCTACAGTGAAAGGCATACAAATAGGGAGGAATGAAAGTCTCGGTTTTGTTAAGAAAAAGAGCATTAGGTAGTTTCAGATATCAGTCAAGTGATGGAAAACACACAGCAATTTTCAAGGTTTTTAACACCATTAAATAAAAGGCCCTCCTTGGCACTTGAAGCCTGGGATGCTCACTCAATTGTTAGTATCTGTCCAGCTAAGCCCTTAACTTATGGAATAAATACATAAAGTAACTCCTTGTCTCAGGAGCCTCATTATAATAAAACAGGAAATTTTATTCAAGCTTGGTAGGGTCCATCAAATCATGTTAGAATGTTTTACTTGCCAAAGCTAAAATACACATGGATCTTCTGCATGTTCTCCAGGCTGGCTATGCCTATTTCTGAGTTCCTGAGAGAGAAGCCTAAAACTCACAACAGCATCAGAAGTGGGTCACCAATGACTATATAAAGCCTTCCTAGAGCTCTAGCATTCTATGATTTTGCTACTGCAGTCACTTTAACTAAGGTTTTCTTGACAATTTAGTGTGCTGGCTGTCCAAGGTCTCAGCAGTAAGAAGAAACTCTTTCAAGAACTGAAATTAATTTCAGCTTTCTCAGGAAATATGACCTCATGTTGGGCATCAAACTTTTGCTTAAACTTTTACTCCCTTAGCTCTTTAGCCTTCTACAGATTGGAGAGGGTACAACCCGGGTCACAAATTGAAAGGAAGAGGCATATAATTACATATGAATGCCTAGCCTTTGCTTGGCTTTGTTCTAGCCAATTATTCTTAACTTAAATGATCCCATCTACCTTTTGCATCTGGTCCTTTACTTTTCTCCATTTATGTATATCCTACTTTCCTCTTACTCCATGAGTTGTTATCGGGCTGTGTAGCCCCTATCATCCTCTTCTTCTTCCCATGCTCTATCATCCTTGTTCCCAGATTTATCCTTCTCTGTATACATGCTTCCTACTAACACAGCCTATCCTTTCTCCTGACTCACTAGTGGATAATCACCTCTTTATCAGAACAACAGGTGTTATAAACAGGCAGAGGAATACAGCTTCACAAGATAAACTAATACAGCATAAACAAAAAACATCTACATGTTTAAACAAATGTTCCATTGCATAAAAGTAACACATCCTAAAATAATTCTCTCCAGAAATATATATTTACAATATTGCCAGTAATACACTTTCAGTTGCACATATGTATGTGACATTCTAGAATGCAGTGAACTATGATAATGTGCATATCAACATTGCTGGAGAAGTGTGGACTTTGCTGGATAGTTCTCATAAGAATCTCTACAATGATGCAATGCTGGAGTCGTATAACACCCTCACTGAGATAGTAAGAGTGTATTTTCCTTCATATTTTAAAATAATAGGACAGCTGTTCCTTGGTTGTTGATGCTCTACTTTAATTTTATTGAGAGAGAAAAAGTGTATTAAATAAATCAGTAAATGTTCTAAGGTTAATTGAAAATAGTAACTTAAAATTTAAAAAATTTTCAATGATGTAATATGCATTTATTGATTCTATATTTTAGGATACAGTTGCAAAGACCATACTATTGAAGAACATTCTGCACGTTCTAAAAAACATGAAAGGTAACTTTTCATGAATGAGCTGAGAAAACTGTGCCTCTGAAGAAAATGGAATGTGTCCTGCAATTTTGAAACAAAATCAACAGTGTAAAAAAGCACAACTTAAAGTACATTGATGCTTAGTAAATTCTAACATAACCATCTTCCTCAACTTCAAGTAGGTGAACTGCATTTGCAAGGCATATTAAGAAAGAAGACAAGGAAATAATAGAGAGAAATTCTGTCTCAACACCCCCCCAAAATGGACCTACATTATCTTTACATTTCTATGTCAGGATGTTTGAGCTTTGAGCTACATTGGAAGCTAGCCAAAATCCTAACAGATTAGAAGTGATATTGATATAAATAGGCCATGTCTCTTCTTGCAATTCAAGACATATCTGCAGCTGTGGTGAATACTCCTTGAATATTTTTCCTATTATATTAACAGGTTTGGGGTCTTTGCCTGGTAATTTCCAGAATTTATGGTAACACTGTGGTGGACCCAAATCCTTCATCCCCTCTTATCTGTTTTAATATTGTATTGGGGTGCTGTATATAAGGAAGTAATATAATCTGAGCCACCCATTTGTTATGTAGTTGCATTGTATTATTATCCTAATCATGAGTTTACTTCTCCCTGGACTTCTAAATCACCCCAGGAACTACTTCAAAAATTTTCTTATACTTTGACCTTCACCCTATTCTAGGACCAGAGGAACCAGATGATAGAGGCCCCTTAAGTCCTGTATTTACTAATTGTACTCCCTCATAAAGACAAAGTACATACTTTCTGTCTACTGAAATATCTAATCCTGCACTTCCTGGGGTTGCTATGAGTAACATTAAGATGTTAGATTTGAGGTAAGAGGATTCAATTCACCTATACTTTCCTCTGTCTCCCTACTTTGCAAAATTTTTAAATTTTTGGGTACAAAGAATGGCTGTCATCCATTTTTTTGTCTCCTTATATTTCAGAGAGATTTCATCGTCATGCAGTTTCAATTTACATTCATCTCTCCAATGGTTTCCCTTCTTACATTGAGGACATATTTCTAGAGTATAATTTTTCTTATCTATATATTCAAAGTTTTTTCTTCTCTTTTACAGTCATGACTCAAATGTCCTTGTTGTTAGCAAGAAAAACATGAAGTTTTATTTTTCTTCCTGCCATTAAGTTCTGATAATGGGAAGAAAATGTTGCCATTGCATAGATGCATCATAGGCCATGTCCTGGACCTCTGCTGGTGAGGTATCTATACATGCTTTGATGTAATCTTACACAGTTCTTGTTTTTATGCTTGGTCTAATTTAGTTCCTGACAGAGAGTATTGCCATTTTCCAATGCAAGTTGTTTTAATAAAATGTCCAAGACCTCAGAGGAATCAGCATCCTGCCTGTAGAATCTTCCAAACTAGGAATAAAATCTTCATGATTCCTCTTCTTTTTTTCTAATTCCTGCTAATACACTTACCGTCATCAGGAGAGAGTCTTCTCCAAGAAGCTATTGCTATTTGGGACAGCTTTTCCAGTATTTCCCTTTTTAATTTACCCAGTTCCTGGGGAAATGCACAGTCTCCTTCCGGAAGAGCAATGACAAAGTTGTTTTCCATGTAGATTAAATTCTGTATCACTTCCCTTGCTCTTCCTTCATATTCAGTTCTCCATATTATAAAATGTCCTGGTGCCAATCATAAAGACTAACAACATGTTATCCAACATTTCCAAAATCTCTAAAATGTATGGCTCAATGCTCTTAGCAGAGCACTGCAGTTCTTTAAGAGTCTTTAAAGCAAGATGATCCCATTGGGGTGTCTCTCCTTCAACAATGGTTGCTGGGAAACAGTTATCTAAGTTACCTTTTTGCTGGCTTCTTTTAAACAGTTTAAATGCCCTATTGGCATCTTCATTTCGAGCTTGGCAGATTTTGCTTTAAAAGCTGGAGGAGAAGACCTGAAGCAAAAAATATCATCTATCTATTTATGTCACATATGTACTTTTATCACATAAAAAACAAGTTCTTGTGTTGCTTATCATTCCTTCATTCATCACCTGGCTGTGCATTGAGGAGAGTAGCAATAGGTGAAGAAGCATTATTTGACTTAGTTTCTGACATGACAGGAATTACCTCATCCTCTGTGGGTACTTCTGCAAAGAATTTCATTTCTGATTTTTCTGAATGGAGGTCTCCAATTTGTACACATAATGAAAATGCCTGAGCTGGGTCCTGATTAGGGTAATAGCATTCATAAAATTTCCTAATCTCTTGACATGCTTTTTTCCACCCTTCTAAAGACAGGCTTCCTTCCTCTGGGAACCACAGAAGGACATTCAATACAAAATTCAAAAATGCTGTTGAACTCTTCTTTGAGATTTTATCAACTCTACTTTCACATATATGGCTCAACACTTCCAGAAATGTTTCTGTCCTTGGACTACAAATTACCCCTGATTCATACTTTACCACAATTTTATCTCAATGTCTTCTCTCTATTAAAGATTCTGGAGGACTCTGGAGAAGTCCTATCACCCAGGGCAAATGCAATTTTTAGGAAAACAGAGAAAAGAGAAGAGAAAGCATACCAACTTTGAACCGCACATTGAGGGCACCAGCTGATATGGACTATCTCCAGCTGGTTATGATAGTCCAATGGGAAGTGGGTCCTCCAACTAGGTGGATAAGGATTTGTTGGTGACAAACACAGAGGCAGAATGAACCTGAGTTTATTTTGTAGTTGTCAATCAAGATATTTTAAACAGATTCAGTATAGGAGGATGTTTCTTGAAGCAAAACAGATGACATATTTGTTACTTGGCACAGTAATGCAAAAATAAAAATCATGATCATCCAGTGTTAATCAAAACAGAAAATTTTCCTTGGTTAAGGATAACCACATATTTCTTTTTTATATTTTTATTTAAACTAGAAACAAGGTTGCTTCACATGTCATTCCCAGCTCCCTTTCCCTACCATCCTCCCCCACCCCCCAAGTCCCCAAATTACCAACTCCCCACGCAATACCCACTCTGTTGTCTATAGAGGGTGAGGACATCGATGGGGATATCCAGAGTCTGTCATTTCATCCGAGGCAGGGACTAGGACTTCTCCCATGTGTCCAGGCTGAGAGAGCATACCTCAATATAGAATGGGAAGCCAAAGTCCATTTGAATGACAGGGATACATAGTTATCTACTACCCAAAGCCCCATAGATTGCCTATGCCTCCTCACTGACACCCACATTCAGAGTGTCTGAATCAGTCCCCTGCTGGACTCTCAGCCATCATTTTGGTGTCCAAGTGCTTCCACTTGTTCAGGCCAGCTGCCTTTATGGATTTCACCAGCCCAGTCTTGACTTCTTTGCTCATCACAATTCACTCTCTGCAACTGGGTTTCAGGAGTTAAGTTCAATGTTTAGCTGTGGGTGTTTGCCTCTGGTTCCATCAGTCACTGGTTGAAGGTTCTAAGATGGCACATAAGAGAGTCATGAAACTCATTATTAGGGAAAAGCATCTAAGGCAGCCTCTCTACTATTGCTTAGTTTGCCACTTGGTGTCATCCTTGCAGATCTCTGGAAATCTCACCAGTGCTACATCTCTCCTCAAAACTATAATGACATCTCTCATCCTGCTGTGTAACCTAATTCTTGTGAATTTATTTATAATACTCAGGTATGGTTTCTCATGTATGTCTTTATTTAAAATGCTAGCACTGGCTATTTAGGAACATTTAACATGAAAAAGGAATAGAAGAACAAGCAGAAATTTCCACGTGAACCATGGACTAATATTTTTCTCCAGTGGAGAATTTCACAACTGGTTCCCTGAGACCTCCTTCTTTTGAAGTTATCACCTCATTGTTGAAGCTTGTAACACAGCATCTAATGGATTTCATGTGACAGCAACTCCCAACTGAAAACCGTTAATCCATGAACTTGAGCAAGCTCAGACACTGGCTGTAGTTTGTGCTCAGGGAATGGATGGTTTTAAGTTCAGGAATTTTTTTGGGTTAATGCTCAATTGTTCAAAGATAGATTGTGTTCTTTTGACTCTGTTTTAGGGACCAGTCTGTTTCTTTCACTGTCTATTTTTAAACCTTTGTCACTTGTTTCACAAAAGAAATACTTCCTTCACTAGCTCTGGTTTCAGTGACAAACTGTGTTTCTTTGTCTAGGGATTCAATGTCAGGGTGAGTTTTTATGGCTCTTGCTTAAGGGCCAAAGTGTTTCTATTTCACAGCTTCTGGTTTCAGGGACTGAGTGTGTACCTTGGTTGGTTCATTTGTCCTAAACTCAGGGCTTCATAAATTTCTTTTTTTCCCATGAGTTTACTGGTGCAAACAATATACAAACAGCCATCATGTTACTTCTACCAACCATTGTCATGGACACTTTCCTCTACAGAATAAACACGGTTGTGTGCTGGCTAAAGGTTATATTTTATAATAAATTGACTAATTGTTTTTTTCATATTCAAGACTGTTGAAATTTGCAAAGGCATCAACAAATTCATTGCACACAAAGTTTTATATCTCTAAAGAAGAAAACTTTACAAGGTTTCATTGCAGTGTCATTTCTTCCCATGATTTTGATACACACAAAAGGCTTTACACATTGACTGTATTCATACGTTATCTGTCCAGTATGTGTTATTTTATGTATTTTGAGATGACAATGATTTGCAAAGGCTTTAACACACTTACTGCATTCATAGTGTATGGTGATATTTTGTTTTTAAGGAAGAAAGTTTGGCTCAAGATGAGAGCTAGCCATTCAAGTTACACATACAAGACAGGCACTGGTGGCACTTTAAATCACAGAACTTGGGAGACAGAGGTAAATGAGGTTTGTGAGTTCAAGGCAACCCTGTGATACACAAAAACTAATAAATATAAAAGAGAATTAGCAAGTGGTGGTACCCCAACATAATCCAAGCATTGGGAAGTGGAGATTCTAAGGAATGTGGCAGAGTGAAGAGAAGAATGTATGGAGAGAAGAGACAGAAATTCAGGAATCAGTCTGAGGATTCATAGAGATGGCATTCAGTGTGAGGATCTTAGGAGAGAGCATACCCCATTTGTTCTGAGGATTTTGTAGAGGAAAGATCTCACAATTGATTTCACTGATTTTTGGATCTTTCAGAATTCAGTCTGATATCTGACTCTGGAATTTTATTATTAAGAAAAATCAGAAGTCTTACATCAATAGGGATTTTCTCCAATATGAGTGGTTTTACGCATTTTAAATTGTTGTAATATGTGAAGGCTTTACCACAATTATTTCATTAATAGGGTTTCAGTCCAGTATGTGTTCTTTTATGCACTTGAAGATTACCGTGCTGAGAAAAGGCTTTACCACATTGATGACATTCATATGGTTTCTCTCCGTGATGTGTTCTTTTATGCCTTTGAAGATGACTTTGCCTAGCAAAGGCTTTACCACACTGAGGACATTCATTGGGTTTCTCTCCAGTATGTGTTCTTTTATGCACTTGAATAGCACTGTCATGAGCAAAGGCTTTACCACACTGATTGCATTCATAGGGTTTCTCTCCAGTATGTGTTCTTTTATGCCTTTGAAGATGACTTTGCCAAGCAAAGGCTTTACCACACTGATGACATTCATAGGGTTTCTCTCCAGTATGTGTTCTTTTATGCACTTTAATAGCACTGTGATGAGCAAAGGCTTTACCACACTGATTGCATTCATAGGGTTTCTCTCCAGTATGTGTTCTTTTATGCCTTTGAAGATCACTTTGCCAAGCAAAGGCTTTACCACACTCATTGCATTCATAGGGTTTCTCTCCAGTATGTGTTCTTTTATGCACTTTGAAGATGCACTGTTGCTAAGCAAAGGCTTTACCACACTGATTGACATTCATAGGGTTTCTCTCCAGTATGTGTTCTTTTATGCCTTTGAAGATGACTTTGCCAAGCAAAGGCTTTACCACACTGATGACATTCATAGGGTTTCTCTCCAGTATGTGTTCTTTTATGCACTTGAATATCACTGTGACGAGCAAAGGCTTTACCACACTGAGGACATTCATAGGGTTTCTCTCCAGTATGTATTCTTTTATGCCTTTGAAGATCACTTTGCCAAGCAAAGGCTTTATCACACTCATTGCATTCATAGGGTTTCTCTCCAGTATGTGTTCTTTTATGCCTTAGAAGATACCTGAGATATTTAAATACTTTATCACATTGATTACATTCATACGGTTTCTTTCCACTATGTGTTCTTTTATGTATTTGGTGGGTCCTGGAATGAATAAAGGCATTTTCACACTCATTACATTCATGGCTTTTCTCTTTAGTATGTGTGTTTTTATGCATTTGAAGATGAATGTGGTATAGGAAGGTTTTACCATATTGATAACATTCATGGAGTGCTCCAGTCTGTGTTGTATCTTGACTTGGAAGCTGATTGTCATATACAGAGCTTTTATAACATTGCATATATGCAGGTTTCTCTCTGTTGGGACTTCTTTCATGCCTGCAAGAATAATTGACACATGTAAAAGTTTTACTACATTCATAACTTCTGAAGAGGAGTGGACTAGGGGGAGACAGGGGCTGGTAAGAGGCAAGGGGGCAAGAGGAGGGGTGGGAGAGAGAACTGTCGTTTGACTGTAAAATGAAGTCAAGCTTTAGAAAAATTTTTAAAAATGTTGAATATATGAAACTATGAATTAATTTTGCAATTCAGTCTAATTTAGAAGCCTAACCAGTTGTTAAACTTATTTCACTTTGTTTATATTCATGGTGTTCCCCCTTCACTCAGGATTGTTTTACATATTTGTTGATGCCTGTCATGCTAAGTACTTTTATTGCCTTGATCAAATTTGTGGCTTCCTTTTCTCAATGAGACTTTTCTCATAATGGAAAAGAACTAAAAGAATTCATACATCTACCCACATTATGCATTGATAATTTTTTCTCTACTGTGAGTCAAACTACTTCTACAAAATGAACGATGACAAGTGGAAATATTTACACATTGCATGTACACATGGGTTTTTCTGTAGTATAAAAATGTTGATGTATTCCCAATGAAGCAGGAAAACCAAGCACTTGTAAACTACCATCATGTTCAGTAATTGTACTCAACATGCAGACTACTACATATCTTCTAACTGTTCTGAGATGGAGAGTTCATTACCCATTCCATGTCCGTATGCTCAAATGATTTGTATTCTGTGTGACATAAGACAAATGAACTAAAGGAAACTTAGGAAATAAAATCATTCCACACTGCAATCACCCATGTTGCATTTTGTTCTCATAGACATAAGGTACAGGGATTAAGGCTTTACATAACCATCCCCACTAAAATCAAGATCCTATCTAATCTCACTGTACTTAACAAAATCAGAACATCTATATGAGTAATACTACCTCAGTATGTAATATTTGCTGATGACACTGTGTTGGAAATAGACTTATTACCTTTTTTGTTTGTTTGTTTGTTTATTTATTTTAATTTTAATTTTAAATAGCTTGTTTTACATGTCAATCCCAGTTCCCTCTCCCTCTCCTCCTCCCTCACCTCCCTCATCATCCCCCCATCCTCCCACCATATTGACAATTTCCTTCCACATAGGGGATATCTAGAGTCTATCATTTCATTCAGGGTAGGGTCCAGGCACTTCCCTAAGAGTCCAGGCAGAGAGAGTATCCCTCTTTGTGTTATGGACACACGATGTCTGTTAGCATTCTAGGGATAAACACTGATCCACTGCTCAGGACCCCATAGGTAGCCTAGGCCTCCTCATTGGCTCTCACATTCAGGGGGGTCTGGATCAGTCCCATACTGGCCTCACAGCTGTCGGTCTGGCATCCAAGAGTTCTCCCCTGTTCAGATCAGATGTCTTTGCTGGTTTTGCCAGCACATTCCTTTCCAATTTGCTCTTCGCTCCTCTCTCTCTGTCACTGGGTTCCTTGGGTTCTGTTCAGTATTTAACTGTGGGTGTTTGCCTCTGCTTATATCAGTCACTAGATGAAGGCTCCAGGATGCTTATAGACATCAAGGTCACTATCATGAATGGTCTCTACACTATTGCTTAGCTTGCCTATTGGTGTCATCCATTTAGATCACTAGAGATCACAATGGTGCCTGATCTGTCTTCTAACTTATGATTCCCTCTTCCCCCTATCCTACTCCCCCCAGTCGACCTTCCTGTTCCTCCACATCCTACTCTCTCTTCCACTTCTCCCCCTCTCTATTTCCCAGATCCCCCTACTCTCACCCCTCGCCGTGTTCCCCATCTGTTCATGGGATCTTGCCTCATTTCTCTTCTCTTGGGTACCATGAATATCTTTTAGGTTCTTTCCTGTTTCCCAGACTCTCTGTCAGTGGAAGTGCAGACTGACACTCTCCTGATCCATGTCTGAAATCCATATATGAGTGAGTACATACCATATTTGTCTTTCTTTAACTGGGTTACCTCACTCAGGTTGGTCTCTTCCAGTGCTATCCATTTACCTGTGAATTTCAAGATTCCATTGTTTTTTTTTTTCTGCGGAGTAATACTCCATAGTATAAACGTACCATATTTTCTCTATCCACTGCTCAGTTGAGGGGCATCTAGTTTACTTCCAGGTTCTGGCTATTAAAATAATGCTGCTATAAACATAATGGAGCAGATGCCCTTGTTGTATGAATTTGCCTCCTTTGGATATATGCCTAAGAGTAGAATTGCTGGGTCTTGTGGTAGATTGATTCCCATTTTCCTGAGGAATCTCCATACTGACTTCCAAAGTGGCTGTACGAGTTGGCACTCCCACCAGCAGTGGAGGAGTGTTCCCCTCTCTCCACATCCTCTCCAGCATAAATTGTCTTTAGTATTTTTGATATTAGACATTCTGACAAGAGTAAGATGGTATCTCAGAGTTGTTTTTATTTGCATTTCCCTGATGGCTAAGGATATGGAGCACTTTCTTAAATGTCTCTTGGCAATTTTAGCCACCTCTATTGAGAATTCTCTGTTTAGTTCTATGAACACTTAATTTTTGACAAAGTAGCTAAAAACTATACAATGGAAAAAAAAGCATCTTCAACAAATGGTGCTGGCATAACTGGGTACTGGTATGCAGAAGACTGCAGAGTGATCCATGTTGATCACCTTGTACAAAACCTAAGTCCAAATGGATCAAAGATCTCAACATAAATCCAGCCACACTAAAACTTCTAGAAGAGAAAGTGGGAGATACTCTTCAACGAGTTGGTACAGGAGACCACTTCCTGAACATACCACCAGTGGCACAGACAATGAAATCGACAATCAACAAATGGGACCTCATGAAACTAAAAAGCTTCTGTAAGGCAAAAGACACAGTCAACAAGACAGAAAGGCAGTCCACAGAATGGGAAAAGATATTCACTGACCCCACATCTGACAGAGGGCTAATCTCCAAAATTTACAAAGAACTCAAGAAGCAAGTCTCCAAAACACCAATGGCTCCAATTAAAAGGTGGGGTACAGGACTTTTCAATATGTATACCTTCTGTAATATGAGTGGTATGGGGCTACATGGATTAGCAATACTCATCAGCTTACCTCTGATTGAGCTGTGACTCAAATGGTGTTAAGGCATTTATATTTTGTCTTCCTTCCTTAAAAACAACTTGCAAACATAATTCACTTACCAGCTGCTGAGGTATATGATCTCATGACAATTTATTGATAATCAATGCACATTGTGATGTGATTATTTACACTGCTGCTTTTCTTTGTAACTTCCGTATACATTAAAGTATCTTCAGAGTAAAATTTATATCAGCTTACACATGAAAATTACCTTCCATGCCTTTGAGGACTTTGACAATGTTCTTCGATACCATCATCTTCCCATTTGTATCCTAAAATATAGCACCAGGAAAAGTATGATTTATTATTGAAAATTACTTAAAATTTAACTGTCTTCAGTGATACTTAGAACCATGACTGATTTATTTCCTAAGTCTTCTTCATTCTCACTCAAAATTACAAAAGAGCATCAATAATTAAGAAACAATTGTCCCCTTATTATAATGAGTGAAAGAAAATCCAAAGAACTACCTATTGCATTGAAGTTCATATAGGTCTCCAGCATCACATCTTTGTAGAGATTCCTCTGTGAAGAATCTAGCAAAGCCCACTCTTCCTGAGTAAAGGTGATATGCAAATCTTGATACGTTACTGCCTCCTACAAATATGACATATATATTATAAAAAGTATGATAAAGACAGCACTGTAAATGTATACTTCTTTGACAGTATGCTCATATAATGATGCACTTTCACATACTTAATCTATGACACAGGCATTATATTTAATTCAGTTTAGAAGGAGACTTATGGGGTTTTACCTCTATCATTTCTGAATGCTCTGAATGGGATATTATCTTTCAAGAGAATTGCATATTAAGAGACACATAGAGATATGTAAACAGATCAACAGACTGATTCTACATCAGAGAAATTGTGTTGAAGAAGCTAGATATATTGACTCAGGCCTTTAGTCCCAAGACTCAGAAGAAAATAGATAGGTATATCTGCCTATCAGGTGAATGCTCACTTAGTCTACAGAATCAGTTACTGGACAGCAAGAGGTAAATATTAAGACCCTGACTCCCATACAAAAAAGCAATGAAATAAAAAATAAAGATAGGAAGAATTGAGAGGTGTAATTTTTCTCAAGTAACTATAAAAAGTTATACATTCAATCCTGTTCTGTATTCATCTTCAAGAAATCTGATATGCTCCAATTATAATTGTAATTCAGTTAACCTCACTAAAAGTAACTATGTATTTAAGCATTTACACATAGACAAATGAAAGCACAAGAAATGTACATGTTGAAAATAAATTATCAACACATAGCAGGAGGGATGCTCAGAAGTTAAGATCTCTTGATGCACTGGGATATAGGTGAGCTCAAATGCCATAAATTACACTGAGGACCACAGCTATACTTACCTATACAGTATACCAAGTTCATGGGATCTAAGATCATCTTTTGACTACTGTGAAGACCAGGCACACATGTTGAGCATATCACTATATGCATACAAATAATCATTTATATTTAAAAGTTACAAATAAAAACCACAAGTAGGAAGAATGTCACACAAAGCTATAATCCAATGACTCAGGCAGTATTAATTTCATGTATGATGACACCCTGGAAAAGAGAATGTTATCATCTGCCAAATTTCAAAACTCAACCTGGAGGTGAACCAATAACATATACTTGACATGTACAAAAACTTACACATTAAACACATCACCCAATAAAAATCATAAAAGATCTCCAAAACATTGGCCCATCACTATTGTCAACATTTGGGAGCAAGAATCACATGAATCTATGAGTTCAAGGCCAGCTTGTCTATAGAGCAATTTTTATGACAGTCAGCACTATTCACACAATTCTTGACTTCATAAGTAAAAATACAACCAACCAAATTGAAATAAAGGCTATCAAAATCACTTAGCATTTACTTACAATGGCTTCAATTGTATCTAATGTGGTTTTGTCATACTATCTATAATAGTGATGAAGTCATAACATCACAAAAAGGAATATAACTGATTAGAGTCAACCAAAACACAATAGAATAACAAAAATTAAAACAGGTAATGGATTGAGGTTGTAGACACACAAATCCCATTGCCAATGAAAGGTTCATCCTATTAAAGGTTCCAAAAGCTCCCCAAAAATAGCTGCCAAGTAGAGACACATGTGCAAATTCATCATGCTATTGGGGATTTTGATTCAGTCATATAGATGCTGACCCAGGTCACTAAAGGCAAAGGGTCACCTATGAAGAAATCATTTATTCACCTCAATGATCATCCTAGTCTGAAAAAGCCTCTACACTCTTCAAAAATATATATAATCTTTTTTGACCCTCAAAACAATCTCATGACTGTGTTATCCTGCACAATCAGAAAGATAAGCTACAACTTTTCAATAAACAATGACACAGAATATCCATTCCCATTGCAAAGCAGAGAAGTTGAAGCATACTAAATGAATACTGAACAAAGGCAAAACTAAACTCAGCAGGACAACCATCAAATCCAACAACTCTGTGTAAGACACATGGGAATTGATTTTCAAAGGTAATAGAAGGATCTATCCCCACAACTTTCCAAACTTTTTTCTCCTTGCTTACTTCCAGTTCACAAATGCAGCTCTACATAGAAGATGTCTCATGGCATAAATATCTCAGCATCTAAAGTTGCAAAATACAACCCAGGCATTTTCCTCACAGCATCATCCAATGAACTCCCACAGTCACCTCACTGGAACTCTGATTGTAGAAACCACACATACCTACAACTGACCTCAAACAACAGAAAAAAATGCATGTCCTTAAATTTTACATTGTCCTGTTTCCAGGACATGTACAACATCGAGGATTCCACAAATTTGGCTTCTAAATTGTGATGGATCCAGTTTGGTATATACCAGATTTGCAGCAGGTTTTCTATAAAGTTGTTTCCTGGACCTAGGAATCACTTTGTTAAATATTAGGTTAACCTAGGGCATAGAAGCATGGACAGTTACCTTGAGATAATTACATAAGCATTCAATGAAAAGCATGGGCTTTCTCTTTTTTTTTTCTTTTTGTTTTTCAAGACAGGGTTTCTCTGTGGATTTGGAGGCTGTCCTGGAACTCACTTGGTAGTCCAGGCTGGTCTCGAACTTACAGAGATCTGCCTGCCTCTGCCTCTCGAGTGCTGGGATTAAAGGCAAGGGCCACCACGCCCGGTGGGCTTTCTATTTAATGGTGATGTCTCCATGTAACTTCCAACCTCTCTTCTACACTTGACTCGCATCTGTAACTACCTATTAC
>NW_024433739.1:0-2866 GCF_017639785.1 Mesocricetus auratus | reverse complement strand
CTTTTGACTGTGTCCCATATTTTGTTACGAGAAGCTTTTTCTTGTGAGAAACCGTTCCGCCCGCCTGGTTCTAGGTCCGCATCAGTCCCAAATAAACACACAGGAGGCTATATTAATTATGAAGCTGTTGGCCTTGCTTGTCTCTTACTGGCTACCTCTGACTTAAGTAATTACCCCATAATTGTTAATCTAAGTATTTCTCTTACCGGAGAATAGTTCCGGGATCCTACACATGGCGTTACATGTCGACTCTCCTGTGTTTCTCCTTCCCAGAGTTCTCCTGGACTCCTAGTCCCTCCTATCTAGGTTTCCTATAGGCTCAACAGTACTTTATTGACAAATGCACAGGACTTCCCCCAACATCTCCTCTTTTCTGTTTAAACAAATAAAGGTCTTAACTTTAACACCATCAAATTATATATAACAGAACAGTTATCAAGTAAGAACACAGTTACAACATTTTGTCTATTAACAATTAGCAAGATCTAAAGAAAATATCATCCATCCTATCCTTGTGAGTCCAAAGTCCTATATGTAGCTTATCTTTTATCATAACTAAGGAAAACTATAATTATAACTATCTGTCTTCAACTCCATCAAAGACCACAGAAGGATAATATATAAACACTAGGATTGACAGAGACATCTCACTGCCTGGACAGTCACCCGAAGTTCCTCTGTAGCGTTGGGGCATCCATCTTCAGCCCATAGGCCACAATGTATCCAGACGATTTCTCAGCAAAGCAGGAAATTTCAAACTGTCCATCTGCGTTGGCAGTCTGTTAGTCATTTTTCTTTGTCCTGCAGAAAGTCTTGTAGACTCTTCATGAAGCAGGAACCCTGTAAGACTGAATTCAGTAGTCACTTTCCTGTGGGTCCTGCATGTCCAGATTATACAACAACAGTCAAACAGTCTAGGTAAGAGCAGTTTCTTGCCCAAATGGCTAATCTTGCCATGTTGAAAGCAAACTCCATAACGAGTTTCTTCGATGCCCATTTTCCTCTCAGACATAATTGGTGCTGCCAGGAGCAGACATTTCTCATTGTCAAGAAAAACCCTAAACTATTTTAAATGCCATTTTCTGAAGGTCTTTGAGAGGTTTGAAGACTGTTTATCTCAAATATATTTCTGTATATCTAGAAAACCTAACTTACCTAACTATAAATTCTACCTATTATAAGTAACTATCTATAATCTGTATTTAATTATGCATTACGTTGTAAAAGATCAGTATAAGCACAATACTTAATCAAGAGGAGAAATATACACATCACAAAATTGACTTTGAATTTGTATCAATAAATGAAAAACAATACCCATACCAAAATTCCCCTTTTTACCATTAAAAGGAGATTGGCTGTGTTCATTAACCAATTATAAACAATCACATTTAAATGAAAACAAAGATTTATAAACAAGATGGGAATTGGGACGTCGCTCATTCTAAACTGCTTCCTGCTGGAAGGGGGCGCCGTTCATACCATGGGGATCATGACAAAACTCAGAAACCTGTATAAGTCCGTATTTTCAGGGTCTGTGAAACTGCATCATCTTAACTGTTTCGATTGTTGGAACATCTGGTCCACTGCTTCCGGGGGTCTTGGTTCGTCGAACCACTGAAGCCTGGAAGGAATTCTCAGCTTTTTATGTTCTGTAGAAACATAAATTAGAACTCCTTTTCTGAGTAACATATCCTTATACTTAAATTTTGAAGTCAAGGCATTTTTAAAAGATAGAAGTTGGATTAATTCAGCAGCATTTATAATCAAGTGTACTTCAGTAGCTGTTCCTTCCTTAGCAATGAAAAAACTGAAAAACACAATAGCGTACAGTATCCAGACTTTCTCTGTATTTTCCATCTTTACGTGGCTTATTTATTTATTTATTATTACTTTATTTATTTTACTTTTATTTATTTTTCTCTGAGACAGGGTTTCTCTTTGGAAATCTGCCTGCCTCTGCCTCTGGAGTAAATCCTACCGGCGTGTGCCACCACAACGCCCGCTTTTGTATTTATATACCACTTTGTCATTTCATTTTCTCTCTCAATCTCACATATATTTTTAAACACACTGTAAACCTTTAGAGATTTTCTTCATCCAAGTCTGACTTTACAGTAAATCTCTATGTTTTTCTGGCCACGTGCCTTATCTGTAAAACTGCGGCTGTTTTAAACTGCCGGTTTTTCCATCAAGATGGCGGGCATAAGCGTGACTCCAGCTTACCGCCTCAGTCCATGCTGACATCCAGCAAAAGCTGCCACTTCCATCTGTACGCACACACCTTTCAATCGTTAGCAGAGTCTCTTAAAAGAACCTTGTTGTTGTTTTTTTTTTCTTTTTATGCCTAGTCAGGAAGACTCCAGTAAGTGAGCCGCGTGAATCTCGGCTTGTGGCTAGCAAAACAGAGCACACCTGAGAAAATGCTGCTACCAAAATCTGTGCTTCTCTCCGTTCTTTTGTTTCTAAAATTCTTTTAAATCTTTTGTTACTTTGCGTGGAAATTCAATCCCACTCCTGACAACCATTATGTTACAAGAAGCTTTTTCTTGTGAGAAACCGTTCTGCCCGCCTGGTTCTGGGTCCGCATCAGTCCCAAATAAACACACAGGAGGCTATATTAATTATGAAGCTGTTGGCCTTGCTTGTCTCTTACTGGCTAGCTCTCACTTAAGTAATTATCCCATAATTGTTAATCTAAGTATTTCTCTTACTGGAGAATAGTTCCGGGATCCTACCCATGGCGTTACATGTCGACTCTCCTGTGTTTCTCCTTCCCAGAGTTCTCCTGGACTCCTAGTCCCTCCTATCTAGGTTTCCTATAGGCTCAACAGTACTTTATTGACAAATGCGCAGGACTTCCCAA
>NW_024433738.1:0-27383 GCF_017639785.1 Mesocricetus auratus | reverse complement strand
GGATCCTATTCTAATAAGATCCAGGGGAGCTGTGTGTGTTTTTCCACAGGAGGAAGAAAACCCCCTGTGGATCCCTGAAAGACTCACTCGAAGAGCTCCTTCACAACTCCAGAATAAGAAGGATGGAGGCCAAGTGGGTGATGAAGACTCTCCTACTCGGGATGATGGTTCCTAGTATGATGGGAGAGTTACGGTGGGCCATCATGTCTACCTTCCCCTACCGATGCCAGTGATGCATAATGCCCAGGAGTTCCCTAGATTTTTCACAACTAATAGAGAGTTGGGGCTTGCCTTTTTGCCTTTAGATCCTCAGATACAGAGTTTTCAGGATGAGAGAACCTTGTCATTGGTAGGAAGCTTGTGCTTTACTGTGATTTCTTCATTAAAGGATAATTTTATTCATATGGATCCAGAAAGATCTAATGCTAATCCTTTTGAATTAATGGAAGCTGTACTGATCTTTCTCCTATGGCAATGATTGCTGGAGGATATAGTGAGAAGGGACAGATTACTTTTGATTGGAAAGGGGCATTAGGCAACAGTCTGAGTGAGGGACAGAGCTCTGGATCATCTGATTGGTCCTCCTCCAATGTTAAGTATACCCCTTTTAAGAGAACTAATTATTCAGCTGCTCCAATTTGTGTTTGGCTGCCCTTTATTTGGGTTGTGAGTAATGATACCTTAGGTAAGAATCAGAAAGAAATAAATTGCTCTGCTTAGAATTGTTTTTATGCATTATGCTGGGATGCTATTAAGCACCCTTTTGCTTTGGTAATGCGCATGCCTCGATTTGTTCCAGTTCCTGTTGAGGTGCCAAGTAGTTTGAGTTTGTTTAGGGAAAAGCGAGATTTTTGGGATCTCTGCTATTATTGTGGGCCTGATAGCTGCCGCCGCGGTTACTGCTTCGGTTACCGCCTCGGCCCTTGCACTTTCCGCCACTGTGCAGACAACTCAAACCATTAATGAACTATCAGCCACTGTGACCATGGCCCTAGATAAACAGGCCACTGCCAATTCTCAGATACAAGGAGGCCTGATGTTGGTAAACCAACAGATTAATTTGGTTCAGGAACAATTGGATATATTGTGGCAGATGGCCCAATTGGGATGTGAACAAAAGTTGCCTGGCCTTTGTGTCACTTCAGTACAATATGAGAATTTTACAAGAGCAGCTAACCTGTCAAAAGCTCTGTCTCAACATTTATTACAGAATTGGACTTTTGAGTTTGAGCAGACACTCCGTGAGTTGAGAGTGGCGATCCTGCAAGTGAATTCCACGCGTCTGGATCTTTCTCTGATGGAAGGCCTCTCCTCCTGGATTTCATCTGCATTTTCTTATTTTAAGGAATGGGTGGGGGTGGGATCATTTAGCCTAGTTCTCTGCTGTGGAATAGTGTTGATGCTTTGGATGGTGTATAAGCTCAGAGCCCAAACAAAAGAGACAAAGTGATGGTGGCACAAGCACTTGCTGCCTTAGAACACGGAGCCTCCCATGACATTTGGTTAACCATGTTAAAGCAATAGGTCGCTGGCCTCCCGGCTCTTGCACCCCACGAGGCTAGTCTCATTGCACGGGATAGAGTGGGTAGGCTTCAGCAGCCCAAGGAGTTGCAAGGCTAAGCACTGCACAGGAGAGGTCTGCGGTATAATGACTTTCTCCTGGGAGATAAGTCATCTTGCATGAAGGTTCTATGTCATGATCTCCTTCCCCCAGAAAAACGACATCGGGACTGGTCAGGGCTCCCTCTGGGGATAAGACCCTGGAGAGGAGCTTTGTACATGTTCCAAATTTGCACATGGGGATTTGACCTCTATCTCCACTCCAAAGTTGTGGGTGTCCTATGGCTTCAAAAATAAATGAATAGGGGGAGATGTGAGGAGCCGCCCTCACTATCGCTATCGCCATTAGAAGATGGCGCTGACATCTGCTGTCAGTTGGAGTTTACCCTTTAAGCTGTGCCTCACCCGTCATCTGGGGTGATGAGCAAACCACCAATCCCGGCTCTACACGTCTCACTCGGAGCTCCTAGGCTTATATAAGGGGCTGGGTTTCTTAGCTTGGGGTCTCCCTCTGCAGAAGCTGATCATCTATCTCTCAAGATGTATTAAAGCTTTACTGCAGAAGGATCCGAGTGTCCCGCGTCGTTCTTGCTGGCGACAAGGTAGCACGGGACAGTGTTGTATGGTTAGTTTTGAAGAAGTTAAGCACCTAGTTTCACACACAGTGTTGTATCGTTAATTTTGAAGAAGTTAAGCATGTAGTTTCACACTCAGTGTTGTATCGTTGGTTTTGAAGAAGTTAAGCACCTAGTTTCACACACAGTGTTGTATCGTTAGTTTTGAAGTAAGTTAAGCATGTAGTTTCACACACAGTGTTGTATCGTTAGTTTTGAAGAAGTTAAGCATATAGTTTCACACACAGTGTTGTATCGTTAGTTTTGAAGAAGTTAAGCATGCTAGTTTCACACACAGTGTTGTATCGTTAGTTTTGAAGAAGTTAAGCATGTAGTTTCACACACAGTGTTGTATCGTTAGTTTTGAAGAAGTTAAGCATGTAGTTTCACACACAGTGTTGTATCGTTAGTTTTGAAGAAGTTAAGCATGCAGTTTCACACACAGTGTTGTATTGTTAGTTTTGAAGAAGTTAAGCATGTACTTTCACACACAGTGTTGTATCGTTAGTTTGGAAGCAGTTAAGCATCTAGTTTCACACACAGTGTTGTATCGTTAGTTTTGAAGAAGTTAAGCATGTAGTTTCAAATACAGTGTTATATGGTAAGTTCTCATGTAGTTAAGCACATAATTTCATACGCAGTGTTGTATCGTTAGTTTTGAAGAAGTTAAGCACGTAGTTTCTAATACAGTGTTATATGGTAAGTTCTCATGTAGTTAAGCATATAGTTTCACACATAGTGTTGTATCGTTGTTTTTGAAGAAGTTAAGCACATAGTTTCACACACAGTGTTGTATCGTTAGTTTTGAAGAAGTTAAGCATGTAGTTTCACACACAGTGTTGTATCGTTAGTTTTGAAGAAGTTAAGCACGTAGTTTCTAATACAGTGTTATATGGTAAGTTCTCATGTAGTTAAGCACATAGTTTCACACATAGTGTTGTATCGTTAGTTTTGAAGAAGTTAAGCACCTAGTTTCACACACAGTGTTGTATCGTTAGTTTTGAAGAAGTTAAGCATGTAGTTTCACACACAGTGTTGTATCGTTAGTTTTGAAGAAGTTAAGCACATAGTTTCACACACAGTGTTGTATCGTTAGTTTTGAAGAAGTTAAGCATGTAGTTTCACACATAGTGTTGTATCGTTAGTTTTGAAGAAGTTAAGCACCTAGTTTCACACACAGTGTTGTATCGTTAGTTTTGAAGAAGTTAAGCATGTAGTTTCACACACAGTGTTGTATCGTTAGTTTTGAAGAAGTTAAGCACGTAGTTTCTAATACAGTGTTATATGGTAAGTTCTCATGTAGTTAAGCACATAGTTTCACACATAGTGTTGTATCGTTAGTTTTGAAGAAGTTAAGCACGTAGTTTCACACACAGTGTTGTATCGTTAGTTTTGAAGAAGTTAAGCATGTAGTTTCACACACAGTGTTGTATCGTTAGTTTTGAAGAAGTTAAGCATGTAGTTTCACACACAGTGTTGTATCGTTAGTTTTGAAGAAGTTAAGCACGTAGTTTCAAATACAGTGTTATATGGTAAGTTCTCATGTAGTTAAGCACATAGTTTCACACACAGTGTTGTATCGTTAGTTTTGAAGAAGTTAAGCATGTACTTTCACACAGAGTGTTGTATCGTTAGTTTTGAGGAAGTTAAGCACCTAAATTCACACAGAGTGTTTTATCGTTAGTTTTGAAGAAGTTAAGTACGTAGTTTCTAATACAGTGTTATATAGTAAGTTCTCATGTAGTTAAGCACATAGTTTCACACATAGTGTTGTATCGTTAGTTTTGAAGAAGTTAAGCACCTAGTTTCACACACAGTGTTGTATCGTTAGTTTTGAAGAAGTTAAGCATGTAGTTTCACACACAGTGTTGTATCGTTAGTTTTGAAGAAGTTAAGCACGTAGTTTCTAATACAGTGTTATATGGTAAGTTCTCATGTAGTTAAGCACATAGTTTCACACATAGTGTTGTATCGTTAGTTTTGAAGAAGTTAAGCACGTAGTTTCACACACAGTGTTGTATCGTTAGTTTTGAAGAAGTTAAGCATGTAGTTTCACACACAGTGTTGTATCGTTAGTTTTGAAGAAGTTAAGCACCTAGTTTCACACACAGTGTTGTATCGTTAGTTTTGAAGTAAGTTAAGCATGTAGTTTCACACACAGTGTTGTATCGTTAGTTTTGAAGAAGTTAAGCATATAGATTCACACACAGTGTTGTATCGTTAGTTTTGAAGAAGTTAAGCATGCTAGTTTCACACACAGTGTTGTATCGTTAGTTTTGAAGAAGTTAAGCATGTAGTTTCACACACAGTGTTGTATCGTTAGTTTTGAAGAAGTTAAGCATCTAGTTTCACACACAGTGTTGTATCGTTAGTTTTGAAGAAGTTAAGCAAGTAGTTTCAAATACAGTGTTATATGGTAAGTTCTCATGTAGTTAAGCACCTAGTTTCACACACAGTGTTGTATCGTTAGTTTTGAAGAAGTTAAGCATGTAGTTTCACACACAGTGTTGTATCGTTAGTTTTGAAGAAGTTAAGCATGTACTTTCACACAGAGTGTTGTATCGTTAGTTTTGAGGAAGTTAAGCACCTAAATTCACACAGAGTGTTTTATCGTTAGTTTTGAAGAAGTTAAGTACGTAGTTTCTAATACAGTGTTATATAGTAAGTTCTCATGTAGTTAAGCACATAGTTTCACACATAGTGTTGTATCGTTAGTTTTGAAGAAGTTAAGCACCTAGTTTCACACACAGTGTTGTATCGTTAGTTTTGAAGAAGTTAAGCATGTAGTTTCACACACAGTGTTGTATCGTTAGTTTTGAAGAAGTTAAGCACGTAGTTTCTAATACAGTGTTATATGGTAAGTTCTCATGTAGTTAAGCACCTAGTTTCACACACAGTGTTGTATCGTTAGTTTTGAAGAAGTTAAGCATGTAGTTTCACACACAGTGTTGTATCGTTAGTTTTGAAGACGTTAAGCATGTAGTTTCACACACAGTGTTGTATCGTTAGTTTTGAAGAAGTTAAGCATGTAGTTTCACACACAGTGTTGTATCGTTAGTTTTGAAGAAGTTAAGCATGTAGTTTCACACACAGTGTTGTATCGTTAGTTTTGAAGAAGTTAAGCATGTAGTTTCACACACAGTGTTGTATCGTTAGTTTTGAAGAAGTTAAGCACCTAGTTTCACACACAGTGTTGTATCGTTAGTTTTGAAGAAGTTAAGCACGTAGTTTCTAATACAGTGTTATATGGTAAGTTCTCATGTAGTTAAGCACATAGTTTCACACATAGTGTTGTATCGTTAGTTTTGAAGAAGTTAAGCACCTAGTTTCACACACAGTGTTGTATCGTTAGTTTTGAAGAAGTTAAGCATGTAGTTTCACACACAGTGTTGTATCGTTAGTTTTGAAGAAGTTAAGCACCTAGTTTCACACACAGTGTTGTATCGTTAGTTTTGAAGTAGTTAAGCATGTAGTTTCACACACAGTGTTGTATCGTTAGTTTTGAAGAAGTTAAGCATATAGTTTCACACACAGTGTTGTATCGTTAGTTTTGAAGAAGTTAAGCATGTAGTTTCACACACAGTGTTGTATCGTTAGTTTTGAAGAAGTTAAGCATGTACTTTCACACACAGTGTTGTATCGTTAGTTTGGAAGCAGTTAAGCATCTAGTTTCACACACAGTGTTGTATCGTTAGTTTTGAAGAAGTTAAGCAAGTAGTTTCAAATACAGTGTTATATGGTAAGTTCTCATGTAGTTAAGCACATAATTTCATACACAGTGTTGTATCGTTAGTTTTGAAGAAGTTAAGCACGTAGTTTCTAATACAGTGTTATATGGTAAGTTCTCATGTAGTTAAGCATATAGTTTCACACATAGTGTTGTATCGTTAGTTTTGAAGAAGTTAAGCACATAGTTTCACACACAGTGTTGTATCGTTAGTTTTGAAGAAGTTAAGCATGTAGTTTCACACACAGTGTTGTATCGTTAGTTTTGAAGAAGTTAAGCATGTAGTTTCACACACAGTGTTGTATCGTTAGTTTTGAAGAAGTTAAGCACGTAGTTTCTAATACAGTGTTATATGGTAAGTTCTCATGTAGTTAAGCACATAGTTTCACACATAGTGTTGTATCGTTAGTTTTGAAGAAGTTAAGCACCTAGTTTCACACACAGTGTTGTATCGTTAATTTTGAAGAAGTTAAGCATGTAGTTTCACACACAGTATTGTATCGTTGGTTTTGAAGGGGTTAATCACATAGTTTCACACACAGTGTTGTATCGTTAGTTTTGAAGAAGTTAAGCATGTAGTTTCACACATAGTGTTGTATCGTTAGTTTTGAAGAAGTTAAGCACCTAGTTTCACACACAGTGTTGTATCGTTAGTTTTGAAGAAGTTAAGCATGTAGTTTCACACACAGTGTTGTATCGTTAGTTTTGAAGAAGTTAAGCACGTAGTTTCTAATACAGTGTTATATGGTAAGTTCTCATGTAGTTAAGCACATAGTTTCACACATAGTGTTGTATCGTTAGTTTTGAAGAAGTTAAGCATGTAGTTTCACACACAGTGTTGTATCGTTAGTTTTGAAGAAGTTAAGCATGTAGTTTCACACACAGTGTTGTATCGTTAGTTTTGAAGAAGTTAAGCATCTAGTTTCACACACAGTGTTGTATCGTTAGTTTTGAAGAAGTTAAGCAAGTAGTTTCAAATACAGTGTTATATGGTAAGTTCTCATGTAGTTAAGCACATAGTTTCATACACAGTGTTGTATCGTTAGTTTTGAAGAAGTTAAGCATGTAGTTTCACACACAGTGTTGTATCGTTAGTTTTGAAGAAGTTAAGCACCTAATTTCACACACAGTGTTGTATCGTTAGTTTTGAAGAAGTTAAGCACGTAGTTTCTAATACAGTGTTATATAGTAAGTTCTCATGTAGTTAAGCACATAGTTTCACACATAGTGTTGTATCGTTAGTTTTGAAGAAGTTAAGCACCTAGTTTCACACACAGTGTTGTATCGTTAGTTTTGAAGAAGTTAAGCATGTAGTTTCACACACAGTGTTGTATCGTTAGTTTTGAAGAAGTTAAGCACGTAGTTTCTAATACAGTGTTATATGGTAAGTTCTCATGTAGTTAAGCACATAGTTTCACACATAGTGTTGTATCGTTAGTTTTGAAGAAGTTAAGCACGTAGTTTCACACACAGTGTTGTATCGTTAGTTTTGAAGAAGTTAAGCATGTAGTTTCACACACAGTGTTGTATCGTTAGTTTTGAAGAAGTTAAGCACCTAGTTTCACACACAGTGTTGTATCGTTAGTTTTGAAGATAGTTAAGCATGTAGTTTCACACACAGTGTTGTATCGTTAGTTTTGAAGAAGTTAAGCATATAGTTTCACACACAGTGTTGTATCGTTAGTTTTGAAGAAGTTAAGCATGTAGTTTCACACACAGTGTTGTATCGTTAGTTTTGAAGAAGTTAAGCATGTAGTTTCACACACAGTGTTGTATCGTTAGTTTTGAAGAAGTTAAGCATGTAGTTTCACACACAGTGTTGTATCGTTAGTTTTGAAGAAGTTAAGCACGTAGTTTCAAATACAGTGTTATATGGTAAGTTCTCATGTAGTTAAGCACCTAGTTTCACACACAGTGTTGTATCGTTAGTTTTGAAGAAGTTAAGCATGTAGTTTCACACACAGTGTTGTATCGTTAGTTTTGAAGAAGTTAAGCATGTAGTTTCACACACAGTGTTGTATCGTTAGTTTTGAGGAAGTTAAGCACCTAAATTCACACAGAGTGTTGTATCGTTAGTTTTGAAGAAGTTAAGCACGTAGTTTCTAATACAGTGTTATATAGTAAGTTCTCATGTAGTTAAGCACATAGTTTCACACATAGTGTTGTATCGTTAGTTTTGAAGAAGTTAAGCATCTAGTTTCACACACAGTGTTGTATCGTTAGTTTTGAAGAAGTTAAGCATGTAGTTTCACACACAGTGTTGTATCGTTAGTTTTGAAGAAGTTAAGCACGTAGTTTCTAATACAGTGTTATATGGTAAGTTCTCATGTAGTTAAGCACATAGTTTCACACACAGTGTTGTATCGTTAGTTTTGAAGAAGTTAAGCATGTAGTTTCACACACAGTGTTGTATCGTTAGTTTTGAAGAAGTTAAGCATGTAGTTTCACACACAGTGTTGTATCGTTAGTTTTGAAGAAGTTAAGCACCTAGTTTCACACACAGTGTTGTATCGTTAGTTTTGAAGAAGTTAAGCACGTACTTTCACATACAGTGTTGTATAGTAAGTTATCACGTAGTTAAGCACATAGTTTCACACATAGTGTTGTATCGTTAGTTTTGAAGAAGTTAAGCACCTAGTTTCACACACAGTGTTGTATCGTTAGTTTTGAAGAAGTTAAGCACGTAGTTTCACACACAGTGTTGTATCGTTAGTTTTGAAGAAGTTAAGCACGTAGTTTCACACACAGTGTTGTATCGTTAGTTTTGAAGAAGTTAAGCATGTAGTTTCACACACAGTGTTGTATCGTTAGTTTTGAAGAAGTTAAGCATGTAGTTTCACACACAGTGTTGTATCGTTAGTTTTGAAGAAGTTAAGCACGTAGTTTCTAATACAGTGTTATATGGTAAGTTCTCATGTAGTTAAGCACATAGTTTCACACACAGTGTTGTATCGTTAGTTTTGAAGAAGTTAAGCACGTAGTTTCACACACAGTGTTGTATCGTTAGTTTTGAAGAAGTTAAGCACGTAGTTTCACACACAGTGTTGTATCGTTAGTTTTGAAGAAGTTAAGCATGTAGTTTCACACACAGTGTTGTATCGTTAGTTTTGAAGAAGTTAAGCACCTAGTTTCACACACAGTGTTGTATCGTTAGTTTTGAAGAAGTTAAGCATGTAGTTTCACACACAGTGTTGTATCGTTAGTTTTGAAGAAGTTAAGCATGTAGTTTCACACACAGTGTTGTATCGTTAGTTTTGAAGAAGTTAAGCATGTAGTTTCACACACAGTGTTGTATCGTTAGTTTTGAAGAAGTTAAGCATGTAGTTTCACACACAGTGTTGTATCGTTAGTTTTGAAGAAGTTAAGCACGTAGTTTCAAATACAGTGTTATATGGTAAGTTCTCATGTAGTTAAGCACATAGTTTCACACACAGTGTTGTATCGTTAGTTTTGAAGAAGTTAAGCATGTAGTTTCACACACAGTGTTGTATCGTTAGTTTTGAAGAAGTTAAGCATGTAGTTTCACACACAGTGTTGTATCGTTAGTTTTGAAGAAGTTAAGCACGTAGTTTCACACACAGTGTTGTATCGTTAGTTTTGAAGAAGTTAAGCACCTAGTTTCACACACAGTGTTGTATCGTTAGTTTTGAAGAAGTTAAGCACGTAGTTTCACACACAGTGTTGTATCGTTAGTTTTGAAGAAGTTAAGCACGTAGTTTCACACACAGTGTTGTATCGTTAGTTTTGAAGAAGTTAAGCACGTAGTTTCACACACAGTGTTGTATCGTTAGTTTTGAAGAAGTTAAGCACGTAGTTTCACACACAGTGTTGTATCGTTAGTTTTGAAGAAGTTAAGCACGTAGTTTCACACACAGTGTTGTATCGTTAGTTTTGAAGAAGTTAAGCACGTAGTTTCACACACAGTGTTGTATCGTTAGTTTTGAAGAAGTTAAGCATCTAGTTTCACACACAGTGTTGTATCGTTAGTTTTGAAGAAGTTAAGCACGTAGTTTCTACATACAGTGTTATATGGTAAGTTCTCATGTAGTTAAGCACATAGTTTCACACATAGTGTTGTATCGTTAGTTTTGAAGAAGTTAAGCATGTAGTTTCACACACAGTGTTGTATCGTTAGTTTTGAAGAAGTTAAGCATGTAGTTTCACACACAGTGTTGTATCGTTAGTTTTGAAGAAGTTAAGCATCTAGTTTCACACACAGTGTTGTATCGTTAGTTTTGAAGAAGTTAAGCACGTAGTTTCAAATACAGTGTTATATGGTAAGTTCTCATGTAGTTAAGCACCTAATTTCACACACAGTGTTGTATCGTTAGTTTTGAAGAAGTTAAGCATGTAGTTTCACACACAGTGTTGTATCGTTAGTTTTGAAGAAGTTAAGCATGTAGTTTCACACACAGTGTTGTATCGTTAGTTTTGAGGAAGTTAAGCACCTAAATTCACACAGAGTGTTTTATCGTTAGTTTTGAAGAAGTTAAGCACGTAGTTTCTAATACAGTGTTATATAGTAAGTTCTCATGTAGTTAAGCACATAGTTTCACACATAGTGTTGTATCGTTAGTTTTGAAGAAGTTAAGCACCTAGTTTCACACACAGTGTTGTATCGTTAGTTTTGAAGAAGTTAAGCATGTAGTTTCACACACAGTGTTGTATCGTTAGTTTTGAAGAAGTTAAGCATGTAGTTTCACACACAGTGTTGTATCGTTAGTTTTGAAGAAGTTAAGCACGTAGTTTCACACACAGTGTTGTATCGTTAGTTTTGAAGAAGTTAAGCACCTAGTTTCACACACAGTGTTGTATCGTTAGTTTTGAAGAAGTTAAGCATGTAGTTTCACACACAGTGTTGTATCGTTAGTTTTGAAGAAGTTAAGCATGTAGTTTCACACACAGTGTTGTATCGTTAGTTTTGAAGAAGTTAAGCACGTAGTTTCTACATACAGTGTTATATGGTAAGTTCTCATGTAGTTAAGCACATAGTTTCACACATAGTGTTGTATCGTTAGTTTTGAAGAAGTTAAGCACCTAGTTTCACACACAGTGTTGTATCGTTAGTTTTGAAGAAGTTAAGCATGTAGTTTCACACACAGTGTTGTATCGTTAGTTTTGAAGAAGTTAAGCACGTAGTTTCACACACAGTGTTGTATCGTTAGTTTTGAAGAAGTTAAGCATGTAGTTTCACACATAGTGTTGTATCGTTAGTTTTGAAGAAGTTAAGCACCTAGTTTCACACACAGTGTTGTATCGTTAGTTTTGAAGAAGTTAAGCATGTAGTTTCACACACAGTGTTGTATCGTTAGTTTTGAAGAAGTTAAGCACGTAGTTTCACACACAGTGTTGTATCGTTAGTTTTGAAGATAGTTAAGCATGTAGTTTCACACACAGTGTTGTATCGTTAGTTTTGAAGAAGTTAAGCATGTAGTTTCACACACAGTGTTGTATCGTTAGTTTTGAAGAAGTTAAGCATGTAGTTTCACACACAGTGTTGTATCGTTAGTTTTGAAGAAGTTAAGCATGTAGTTTCACACACAGTGTTGTATCGTTAGTTTTGAAGAAGTTAAGCATGTAGTTTCACACACAGTGTTGTATCGTTAGTTTTGAAGAAGTTAAGCACGTAGTTTCAAATACAGTGTTATATGGTAAGTTCTCATGTAGTTAAGCACCTAGTTTCATACACAGTGTTGTATCGTTAGTTTTGAAGAAGTTAAGCATGTAGTTTCACACACAGTGTTGTATCGTTAGTTTTGAAGAAGTTAAGCATGTAGTTTCACACACAGTGTTGTATCGTTAGTTTTGAAGAAGTTAAGCACCTAGTTTCACACACAGTGTTGTATCGTTAGTTTTGAAGAAGTTAAGCACGTAGTTTCACACACAGTGTTGTATCGTTAGTTTTGAAGAAGTTAAGCATGTAGTTTCACACACAGTGTTGTATCGTTAGTTTTGAAGAAGTTAAGCATGTAGTTTCACACACAGTGTTGTATCGTTAGTTTTGAAGAAGTTAAGCACGTACTTTCACACACAGTGTTGTATCGTTAGTTTTGAAGAAGTTAAGCACCTAGTTTCACACACAGTGTTGTATCGTTAGTTTTGAAGAAGTTAAGCACGTAGTTTCACACACAGTGTTGTATCGTTAGTTTTGAAGAAGTTAAGCATGTAGTTTCACACACAGTGTTGTATCGTTAGTTTTGAAGAAGTTAAGCACGTAGTTTCTACATACAGTGTTGTATCGTTAGTTCTCATGTAGTTAAGCACATAGTTTCACACATAGTGTTGTATCGTTAGTTTTGAAGAAGTTAAGCACATAGTTTCACACACAGTGTTGTATCGTTAGTTTTGAAGAAGTTAAGCATGTAGTTTCACACACAGTGTTGTATCGTTAGTTTTGAAGAAGTTAAGCACCTAGTTTCACACACAGTGTTGTATCGTTAGTTTTGAAGAAGTTAAGCATGTAGTTTCACACACAGTGTTGTATCGTTAGTTTTGAAGAAGTTAAGCATGTAGTTTCACACACAGTGTTGTATCGTTAGTTTTGAAGAAGTTAAGCATGTAGTTTCACACACAGTGTTGTATCGTTAGTTTTGAAGAAGTTAAGCATGTAGTTTCACACACAGTGTTGTATCGTTAGTTTTGAAGAAGTTAAGCATCTAGTTTCACACACAGTGTTGTATCGTTAGTTTTGAAGAAGTTAAGCAAGTAGTTTCAAATACAGTGTTATATGGTAAGTTCTCATGTAGTTAAGCACCTAATTTCATACGCAGTGTTGTATCGTTAGTTTTGAAGAAGTTAAGCATGTAGTTTCACACACAGTGTTGTATCGTTAGTTTTGAAGAAGTTAAGCACGTAGTTTCTACACACAGTGTTATATCGTAAGTTCTGATGTAGTTAAGCACATAGTTTCACACATAGTGTTGTATCGTTAGTTTTGAAGAAGTTAAGCACCTAGTTTCACACACAGTGTTGTATCGTTAGTTTTGAAGAAGTTAAGCATGTAGTTTCACACACAGTGTTGTATCGTTAGTTTTGAAGAAGTTAAGCACGTAGTTTCACACACAGTGTTGTATCGTTAGTTTTGAAGAAGTTAAGCATGTAGTTTCACACACAGTGTTGTATCGTTAGTTTTGAAGAAGTTAAGCACGTAGTTTCACACACAGTGTTGTATCGTTAGTTTTGAAGAAGTTAAGCATGTAGTTTCACACACAGTGTTGTATCGTTAGTTTTGAAGAAGTTAAGCATGTAGTTTCACACACAGTGTTGTATCGTTAGTTTTGAAGAAGTTAAGCATGTAGTTTCACACACAGTGTTGTATCGTTAGTTTTGAAGAAGTTAAGCATGTAGTTTCACACACAGTGTTGTATCGTTAGTTTTGAAGAAGTTAAGCATGTAGTTTCACACACAGTGTTGTATCGTTAGTTTTGAAGAAGTTAAGCATGTAGTTTCACACACAGTGTTGTATCGTTAGTTTTGAAGAAGTTAAGCATGTAGTTTCACACACAGTGTTGTATCGTTAGTTTTGAAGAAGTTAAGCATGTACTTTCACACACAGTGTTGTATCGTTAGTTTTGAAGAAGTTAAGCATCTAGTTTCACACACAGTGTTGTATCGTTAGTTTTGAAGAAGTTAAGCAAGTAGTTTCAAATACAGTGTTATATGGTAAGTTCTCATGTAGTTAAGCACCTAATTTCACACACAGTGTTGTATCGTTAGTTTTGAAGAAGTTAAGCATGTAGTTTCACACACAGTGTTGTATCGTTAGTTTTGAAGAAGTTAAGCATGTAGTTTCACACACAGTGTTGTATCGTTAGTTTTGAAGAAGTTAAGCATGTAGTTTCACACACAGTGTTGTATCGTTAGTTTTGAAGAAGTTAAGCACCTAGTTTCACACACAGTGTTGTATCGTTAGTTTTGAAGAAGTTAAGCATGTAGTTTCACACACAGTGTTGTATCGTTAGTTTTGAAGAAGTTAAGCACCTAGTTTCACACACAGTGTTGTATCGTTAGTTTTGAAGAAGTTAAGCATGTAGTTTCACACACAGTGTTGTATCGTTAGTTTTGAAGAAGTTAAGCACGTAGTTTCTACATACAGTGTTATATAGTAAGTTCTCATGTAGTTAAGCACATAGTTTCACACATAGTGTTGTATCGTTAGTTTTGAAGAAGTTAAGCATGTAGTTTCACACACAGTGTTGTATCGTTAGTTTTGAAGAAGTTAAGCACGTAGTTTCTACATACAGTGTTATATAGTAAGTTCTCATGTAGTTAAGCACATAGTTTCACACATAGTGTTGTATCGTTAGTTTTGAAGAAGTTAAGCACGTAGTTTCACACACAGTGTTGTATCGTTAGTTTTGAAGAAGTTAAGCATGTAGTTTCACACACAGTGTTGTATCGTTAGTTTTGAAGAAGTTAAGCACGTAGTTTCTAATACAGTGTTATATGGTAAGTTCTCATGTAGTTAAGCACATAGTTTCACACATAGTGTTGTATCGTTAGTTTTGAAGAAGTTAAGCACCTAGTTTCACACACAGTGTTGTATCGTTAGTTTTGAAGAAGTTAAGCATGTAGTTTCACACACAGTGTTGTATCGTTAGTTTTGAAGAAGTTAAGCACGTAGTTTCACACACAGTGTTGTATCGTTAGTTTTGAAGAAGTTAAGCATGTAGTTTCACACACAGTGTTGTATCGTTAGTTTTGAAGAAGTTAAGCATGTAGTTTCACACACAGTGTTGTATCGTTAGTTTTGAAGAAGTTAAGCATGTAGTTTCACACACAGTGTTGTATCGTTAGTTTTGAAGAAGTTAAGCATGTAGTTTCACACACAGTGTTGTATCGTTAGTTTTGAAGAAGTTAAGCATCTAGTTTCACACACAGTGTTGTATCGTTAGTTTTGAAGAAGTTAAGCACGTAGTTTCTAATACAGTGTTATATGGTAAGTTCTCATGTAGTTAAGCACATAGTTTCACACATAGTGTTGTATCGTTAGTTTTGAAGAAGTTAAGCACGTAGTTTCACACACAGTGTTGTATCGTTAGTTTTGAAGAAGTTAAGCATGTAGTTTCACACACAGTGTTGTATCGTTAGTTTTGAAGAAGTTAAGCACGTAGTTTCTAATACAGTGTTATATGGTAAGTTCTCATGTAGTTAAGCACATAGTTTCACACATAGTGTTGTATCGTTAGTTTTGAAGAAGTTAAGCACGTAGTTTCACACACAGTGTTGTATCGTTAGTTTTGAAGAAGTTAAGCACCTAGTTTCACACACAGTGTTGTATCGTTAGTTTTGAAGAAGTTAAGCATGTAGTTTCACACACAGTGTTGTATCGTTAGTTTTGAAGAAGTTAAGCACATAGTTTCACACACAGTGTTGTATCGTTAGTTTTGAAGAAGTTAAGCATGTAGTTTCACACACAGTGTTGTATCGTTAGTTTTGAAGAAGTTAAGCACCTAGTTTCACACACAGTGTTGTATCGTTAGTTTTGAAGAAGTTAAGCATGTAGTTTCACACACAGTGTTGTATCGTTAGTTTTGAAGAAGTTAAGCACGTAGTTTCTAATACAGTGTTATATGGTAAGTTCTCATGTAGTTAAGCACATAGTTTCACACATAGTGTTGTATCGTTAGTTTTGAAGAAGTTAAGCACGTACTTTCACACACAGTGTTGTATCGTTAGTTTTGAAGAAGTTAAGCATGTAGTTTCACACACAGTGTTGTATCGTTAGTTTTGAAGAAGTTAAGCACCTAGTTTCACACACAGTGTTGTATCGTTAGTTTTGAAGAAGTTAAGCATGTAGTTTCACACACAGTGTTGTATCGTTAGTTTTGAAGAAGTTAAGCATCTAGTTTCACACACAGTGTTGTATCGTTAGTTTTGAAGAAGTTAAGCAAGTAGTTTCAAATACAGTGTTATATGGTAAGTTCTCATGTAGTTAAGCACCTAATTTCATACACAGTGTTGTATCGTTAGTTTTGAAGAAGTTAAGCATGTAGTTTCACACACAGTGTTGTATCGTTAGTTTTGAAGAAGTTAAGTACGTAGTTTCAATACAGTGTTATATCGTAAGTTTTCAAGTAGTTAAGCACATAGTTTCACACACAGTGTTGTATCGTTAGTTTTGAAGAAGTTAAGCATGTAGTTTCACACACAGTGTTGTATCGTTAGTTTTGAAGAAGTTAAGCACCTAGTTTCACACACAGTGTTGTATCGTTAGTTTTGAAGAAGTTAAGCACCTAGTTTCACACACAGTGTTGTATCGTTAGTTTTGAAGAAGTTAAGCATGTAGTTTCACACACAGTGTTGTATCGTTAGTTTTGAAGAAGTTAAGCATGTAGTTTCACACACAGTGTTGTATCGTTAGTTTTGAAGAAGTTAAGCACGTAGTTTCTAATACAGTGTTATATGGTAAGTTCTCATGTAGTTAAGCACCTAGTTTCACACACAGTGTTGTATCGTTAGTTTTGAAGAAGTTAAGCATGTAGTTTCACACACAGTGTTGTATCGTTAGTTTTGAAGAAGTTAAGCATGTAGTTTCACACACAGTGTTGTATCGTTAGTTTTGAAGAAGTTAAGCACATAGTTTCACACACAGTGTTGTATCGTTAGTTTTGAAGAAGTTAAGCATGTAGTTTCACACACAGTGTTGTATCGTTAGTTTTGAAGAAGTTAAGCATGTAGTTTCACACACAGTGTTGTATCGTTAGTTTTGAAGAAGTTAAGCATGTAGTTTCACACACAGTGTTGTATCGTTAGTTTTGAAGAAGTTAAGCACGTAGTTTCTAATACAGTGTTATATGGTAAGTTCTCATGTAGTTAAGCACATAGTTTCACACATAGTGTTGTATCGTTAGTTTTGAAGAAGTTAAGCACCTAGTTTCACACACAGTGTTGTATCGTTAGTTTTGAAGAAGTTAAGCATGTAGTTTCACACACAGTGTTGTATCGTTAGTTTTGAAGAAGTTAAGCACCTAGTTTCACACACAGTGTTGTATCGTTAGTTTTGAAGAAGTTAAGCATGTAGTTTCACACACAGTGTTGTATCGTTAGTTTTGAAGAAGTTAAGCACGTAGTTTCTACATACAGTGTTATATAGTAAGTTCTCATGTAGTTAAGCACATAGTTTCACACATAGTGTTGTATCGTTAGTTTTGAAGAAGTTAAGCACCTAGTTTCACACACAGTGTTGTATCGTTAGTTTTGAAGAAGTTAAGCATGTAGTTTCTACATACAGTGTTATATGGTAAGTTCTCATGTAGTTAAGCACATAGTTTCACACACAGTGTTGTATCGTTAGTTTTGAAGAAGTTAAGCACCTAGTTTCACACACAGTGTTGTATCGTTAGTTTTGAAGAAGTTAAGCATGTAGTTTCACACACAGTGTTGTATCGTTAGTTTTGAAGAAGTTAAGCATGTAGTTTCTAATACAGTGTTATATGGTAAGTTCTCATGTAGTTAAGCACATAGTTTCACACATAGTGTTGTATCGTTAGTTTTGAAGAAGTTAAGCACGTAGTTTCACACACAGTGTTGTATCGTTAGTTTTGAAGAAGTTAAGCATGTAGTTTCACACACAGTGTTGTATCGTTAGTTTTGAAGAAGTTAAGCATGTAGTTTCACACACAGTGTTGTATCGTTAGTTTTGAAGAAGTTAAGCATGTAGTTTCACACACAGTGTTGTATCGTTAGTTTTGAAGAAGTTAAGCACCTAGTTTCACACACAGTGTTGTATCGTTAGTTTTGAAGAAGTTAAGCATGTAGTTTCACACACAGTGTTGTATCGTTAGTTTTGAAGAAGTTAAGCATGTAGTTTCACACACAGTGTTGTATCGTTAGTTTTGAAGAAGTTAAGCATGTAGTTTCACACACAGTGTTGTATCGTTAGTTTTGAAGAAGTTAAGCATGTAGTTTCACACACAGTGTTGTATCGTTAGTTTTGAAGAAGTTAAGCATGTAGTTTCACACACAGTGTTGTATCGTTAGTTTTGAAGAAGTTAAGCACGTAGTTTCAAATACAGTGTTATATGGTAAGTTCTCATGTAGTTAAGCACCTAATTTCACACACAGTGTTGTATCGTTAGTTTTGAAGAAGTTAAGCATGTAGTTTCACACACAGTGTTGTATCGTTAGTTTTGAAGAAGTTAAGCATGTAGTTTCTACATACAGTGTTGTATCGTTAGTTTTGAAGAAGTTAAGCACATAGTTTCACACATAGTGTTGTATCGTTAGTTTTGAAGAAGTTAAGCATGTAGTTTCACACACAGTGTTGTATCGTTAGTTTTGAAGAAGTTAAGCACGTAGTTTCTACATACAGTGTTATATGGTAAGTTCTCATGTAGTTAAGCACATAGTTTCACACACAGTGTTGTATCGTTAGTTTTGAAGAAGTTAAGCATGTAGTTTCACACACAGTGTTGTATCGTTAGTTTTGAAGAAGTTAAGCATGTAGTTTCACACACAGTGTTGTATCGTTAGTTTTGAAGAAGTTAAGCACGTAGTTTCTAATACAGTGTTATATGGTAAGTTCTCATGTAGTTAAGCACATAGTTTCACACATAGTGTTGTATCGTTAGTTTTGAAGAAGTTAAGCACCTAGTTTCACACACAGTGTTGTATCGTTAGTTTTGAAGAAGTTAAGCATGTAGTTTCACACACAGTGTTGTATCGTTAGTTTTGAAGAAGTTAAGCACGTAGTTTCTAATACAGTGTTATATGGTAAGTTCTCATGTAGTTAAGCACCTAATTTCATACACAGTGTTGTATCGTTAGTTTTGAAGAAGTTAAGCATGTAGTTTCACACACAGTGTTGTATCGTTAGTTTTGAAGAAGTTAAGCACGTAGTTTCTAATACAGTGTTATATGGTAAGTTCTCATGTAGTTAAGCACATAGTTTCACACACAGTGTTGTATCGTTAGTTTTGAAGAAGTTAAGCATGTAGTTTCACACACAGTGTTGTATCGTTAGTTTTGAAGAAGTTAAGCATGTAGTTTCACACACAGTGTTGTATCGTTAGTTTTGAAGAAGTTAAGCACATAGTTTCACACACAGTGTTGTATCGTTAGTTTTGAAGAAGTTAAGCACGTAGTTTCTAATACAGTGTTATATGGTAAGTTCTCAAGTAGTTAAGCACATAGTTTCACACATAGTGTTGTATCGTTAGTTTTGAAGAAGTTAAGCACGTAGTTTCTAATACAGTGTTATATGGTAAGTTCTCATGTAGTTAAGCACCTAGTTTCACACACAGTGTTGTATCGTTAGTTTTGAAGAAGTTAAGCATGTAGTTTCACACACAGTGTTGTATCGTTAGTTTTGAAGAAGTTAAGCATGTAGTTTCACACACAGTGTTGTATCGTTAGTTTTGAAGAAGTTAAGCATGTAGTTTCACACACAGTGTTGTATCGTTAGTTTTGAAGAAGTTAAGCAAGTAGTTTCAAATACAGTGTTATATGGTAAGTTCTCATGTAGTTAAGCACCTAATTTCACACACAGTGTTGTATCGTTAGTTTTGAAGAAGTTAAGCATGTAGTTTTACACACTGTCCGCGCTACCGTCTCGCCAGCAAGAACGACGCAGAACACTCGGATCCTTCTGCAGTAAAGCTTTAATGCATCTTGAGAGATAGATGATCAGCTTCTTAGAGGGAGACCCCAAGCTAAGAAACCCAGCCCCTTATATAAGCCTAGGAGCTCCGAGTGAGACGTGTAGAGCCGGGATTGGTGGTTTGCACATCACCCCAGATGACGCCACGGGAGAGGCACAGCTTAAACAGTTAACTCCAACTGACAGCAGATGTCAGCGCCATCTTCTAACGGTTAACTCCAACTGACAGCAGATGTCAGCGCCATCTTCTAACGGCAATAGCGATAGCGAGGGCGGCTCCTCACATCTCCCCCTATTCATTTATTTTTGAAGCAATAGGACACCCACAACTTTGGAGTGGAGATAGAGGTCAAATCCCCATGTGCAAATTCGGAACATGTACAAAGCTCCTCTCCAGGGTCTTATCCCCAGAGAGAGCCCTGACCAGTCCGATGTCGTTTTTCTGGGGGAAGGAGATCATGACATAGAACCTTCATGCAAGATGACTTATCTCCCAGGAGAAAGTCGTTATACCGCAGACCTCTCCTGTGCAGTGCTTAGCCTTGCAACTCCTTGGGCTGCTGAAGCCTACCCACTCTATCCCGTGCAATGAGACTAGCCTCGTGGGGTGCAAGAGCTGGGAGGCCAGCGACCTATTGCTTTAACATGGTTAACCAAATGTCAGGGGAGGCTCCGTGTTCTAAGGCAGCAAGTGCTTGTGCCACCACCACTTTGTCTCTTTTGTTTGGGCTCTGAGCTTACACACCATCCAAAGCATCAACACTATTCCACAGCAGAGAACTAGGCTAAATGATCCTACCCCCACCCATTCCTTAAAATAAGAAAATGCAGATGAAATCCAGGAGGAGAGGCCTTCCATCAGAGAAAGATCCAGATGCGTCGAATTCACTTGCAGGATCGCCATTCTCAACTCACGGAGTGTCTGCTCAAACTCAAAAGTCCAATTCTGTAATAAATGTTGAGACAGAGCTTGTGACAGGTTAGCTGCTCTTGTAAAATTCTCATATTGTACTGAAGTGACACAAAGGCCAGGCAACTTTTGTTCACATCCCAATTGGGCCATCTGCCACAATATATCCAATTGTTCCTGAACCAAATTAATCTGTTGGTTTACCAACATCAGGCCTCCTTGTATCTGAGAATTGGCAGTGGCCTGTTTATCTAGGACCATGGTCACAGTGGCCTATAGTTCATTAATGGTTTGAGTTGTCTGCACAGTGGCAGAAAGTGCAAGGGCCGAGGCGGTAACCGAAGCAGTAACCGCGGCGGTGGCTATCAGGCCCACAATAATAGCAGAGATCCCAAAAATCTCGCTTTTCCCTAAACAAACTCAAATTACTTGGCGCCTCAACAGGAACTGGAACAAATCGAGGCATGCGCATTACCAAAGCAAAAGGGTGCTTAATAGCATCCCAGCATAATGCATAAAAACAATTCTAAGCAGAGCAATTTATTTCTTTCTGATTCTTACCTAAGGTATCATTACTCACAACCCAAATAAAGGGCAGCTGAATAATTAGTTCTCTTAAAAGGGGTATACTTAACATTGGAGGAGGACCAATCAGATGATCCAGAGCTCTGTCCCTCACTCAGACTGTTGCCTAATGCCCCTTTCCAATCAAAAGTAATCTGTCCCTTCTCACTATCATAGGAGAAAGATCAGTACAGCTTCCATTAATTCAAAAGGATTAGCATTAGATCTTTCTGGATCCATATGAATAAAATTATCCTTTAATGAAGAAATCACAGTAAAGCACAAGCTTCCTACTAATGACAAGGTTCTCTCATCCTGAAAACTCTGTATCTGAGGATCTAAAGGCAAAAAGGCAAGCCCCAACTCTCTATTAGTTGTGAAAAATCTAGGGAACACCTGGGCATTCTGCATCACTGGCATCGGTAGGGGAAGGTAGACATGATGGCCCACCGTAACTCTCCCATCATACTAGGAACCATCATCCCGAGTAGGAGAGTCTTCATCACCCACTTGGCCTCCATCCTTCTTATTCTGGAGTTGTGAAGGAGCTCTTCGAGTGAGTCTTTCAGGGATCCACAGGGGGTTTTCTTCCTCCTGTGGAAAAACACACACAGCTCCCCTGGATCTTATAAGAATAGGATCCGGGCCTTTCCAGAGATCAGTCAAGACATCTTTCCATTTTACCATTTCTTTTGGCCTATCAGGCTCTAAACTGTGGCGATCGGCCGCAGTGTGGCCTTGGGCATCAGAGTTCAAGAAATTAAGGGTAAAAAGTGCCATGGATACAGCAACTCTTGGTACCGAGGGTAGAACATCCTCAATACTCCCCTTTTGTTTAATCAGATATGATTTGAGTGTACGATGGGCACGTTCCACAATGCCCTGTCCTTGAGGGTTATAAGGTAGGCCAGTTAGATGGGTAACATCCATTTGCCGACAAAACTGTCGGAATTTTTGAGAGGTATATGCTGGTCCATTGTCTGTTTTTAAAATTCTGGGTTTTCCCCAAGCACTCCAGGCCTCAAGGCAATGTTGAATCACATATGAGGCCTTTTCCCCTGTTAGGGGTGTGGCAAACATTACGCCAGAACAGGTGTCAACAGAAACATGAACATATTGAAGCCTTCCAAAGAGGGAATATGAGTAACATCCATCTGCCACATCTGCAATGGTCTAATGCCACGTGGGTTTATTCCCATGTGGGGAGTAGGTAAGAATTCGCAGCAATTCTGGCATTGAGTAACAATTTCCCTAGCCTCTTTCCTGGATAGAGCAAAACGACGGCGCAAGGTCTCAGCCGTCACATGAAAGCGCTTATGGAATTCTTTTGCTGCTTGTGCATGGGTAGACAAGGCAGCGGCCACCAGCTTTGTAGCCTTGTCCGCTAAGTCATTCCCTAAGGACATGGGACCTGGGAGTCCAGAATGTGCTCGGACATGGGTAATGAAAACAGGAAATCTCCTATTTAACAAGGCAGCTTGTATCTTCTGAAAGATGTTAGCAACTCTGCTGGAGGATCTTATTATTCCAGCTATCTCAAGGAGATTAACTGCATTAACCACATAAGAGGAATCTGATACAATATTGAGGGGTCCTGGAAAAGCCTCAAGAACCTCCAGTACTATCAGACATTCTACAACTTGAGGTGAAGTTTCATTATATTGTTTAGATATAACCCTATCCTTGACCACATAAGCTCCCATACCAGTTTTTGATCCATCAGTGTACACCACAGTCCCATCTGGGAGTGGGTCTTTAGCTGTCACTTGTGGAAACACTATAGCCTGGTTTAGGGCAAACTGTAAAATTGGATGCTTTGGAAAATGATTATCAATTTGTCCTGAAAAGGAAGTAACTAAAACTGCCCAATCACTAGATGTGGCTGCCAAGGTCTGAACTTGTGCAGCAGTATAAGGCACAATCAAGGAATCAGGATCCCTGCCAAAATGTGTAACAGCTGCTTTTATTCCACGAAGCGCTGAGCTGTGCAACAGCATCAGGGTACCAGTCAATAATCTTAGCAGGGGAAGCATTTGGATGAATCCAAAGTAATGGTCCATGTTGCCACAGGACTGCAGTTGGCAATTGAGCTGTCTTAAAAACACACAGATTAAAAGGTAGTGACTCCTCAATTCGTTGTAATTGTGCTTCCTGTAAGGCCTCTTCCACCATCTGTAAGGCTCGGTGGGCGGCAGGGGTAAATTTTCTGGGTGAGGAGATATGAGGCTCACCCTCCAGGAGATCGAAGAGGGTTTTAGATCAGCAGATGGAATTTTTAAAAGGGCCTCAACCAATTTATATCTCCCAGAAGTTTCTGAAAATCATTTAATGTTTGTAAGTGGTCTTTGCGAATTTCTATTTTCTGAGGAACTATATTTTTGGGAGTAATCTTTGAGCCCAAAAAGAGGCCTGTATCTGCAATTTGAACCTTTTCTGAGGCAATCTCTAATCCCCACTGTTTTAATTCAGCCACCAGCATGGGAAAAGCCTTTTGTAAAACATCTAACTCTTTGTGACAAATAAGAATATCGTCCATATAATGGATAACGATTAAAGATGTAAATTGCTTCCTAATTGGCTCCAAAGCCTCCTGCACATATAGCTGACATATTGTTGGGCTATTGGCCATGCCTTGCGGCAGTACCTTCCACTGAAATCTCTTGTCTGGTTCCATATGATTAAGAGAAGGGATAGTGAAGGCAAACCTTGGTCTATCCCGTGGGTAAAGTGGAATAGAGAAGAAACAATCCTTAATATCTATAATAATAAGCTTCCAATCTTGAGGAAGTGCAGAAAGCAAAGGAAGGCCTCTTTGAACAGGGCCAAAAAGATGCATCTGATTGTTAATGGCCCGCAGGTCATGGAGTAATCTCCACTTCCCAGATTTCTTCTTAATAACAAAAATTGGTGTATTCCATGGGGAGGTAGAAGGCTCTAGATGCCCCAGCCGTTCCTGTTCTTGCACTAATCTTGTGACAGCCTCTAATTTTTCAGAGGATAGAGGCCATTGAGAGACCCATAACGGCTCCTCTGTTTTCCATGGTATGGGTCGTGAAGCCTCAACGGCCCCTAAATAAAACCCAGTCCTTTTCTACCCCGATTTCCGTGTTGTGTAATGGGTTTTATTCTGCCTTGTTCTTGCCTACCCAAGCCTCTACCATTTGTATACCCCATCTTTGCCATAATGGCTGATGCCTGGGGGAGTATTCATTAGTTAGGGTCATGCCCATGGCTTGTAACACATCTCGTCCCCATAAATTTACAGGGAGTGGCAACACATAGGGGTAAAACATCCCTGTTTGCCTTCAGCATCCCGCCAGGTTAAGGCTGAGGCACTGATGGCAGGAGAGGACTGGTATCCAAGACCTTGTAGAGAATGAGATGAAACAACAGTGGGCCAAGACTTCGGCCACCAATGGAGTGAAATAATGCTTTTGTCTGCTCCCGAATCCATTATCCCTTCAAATTCTTTTCCATTAATTAACAATTTTATTGTAGGTCTCTCATTTAGGGGTATAGCCAGATAGGCTGAATCACTTCCAGAAGATCCCATAGCCCTTTTTTGTAAAGTGTAGGTTTCTCCATCCCGAGGGAGGGCAGCAACACCAGTTGTGCAATTCTATCTCCCTGCTTTATAGAAAATACACCCCGAGGGCTAGAACAGAGAACTTGAATCTCCTCTTTATGATATGGGTCAACAATCCCAGGATATATAATGAGTCCCTGTAAAGTTAAGGAGCCACGGCCCAGAATAAGCCCAATGGTGGCAGGGGGCAAAGGTCCAGGGGAATGGACTGGGACCGGTTGAACATTCATTTGGGGCATGAGTAAGAAGTCGGAGGCGGCACGCAAGTCCATTCCGGAGGTTCCTCGGAAACCTCTACTTCCTCTTGATTGCTTTTCTGAAATTGGTTCCCATATTTCTGAGGGCCCTGGGACCATGGGCCCCGTGACCCGTTTTTTGATTGGGGTACCTTGGATTCTTCAATAGGGGGCAGAAGCCTCCCTTTTACATCCCGGACTGACCTGCATTCGCTAGCCCTATGATAACCTTTACCACAACGATAGCAAAGCTTCGATTCTCTTGTTCTTTCAGGGGCTTGACAATCTTTCTTAAGGTGCCCCATTCTCCCACAATTAAAACAAGCTTTTCGATTAGATAAATCTCTATACCTGTGCGTTTGTAAAATGGCGGCAGCTAGTCCTGCATTGGTTAGGGGTCCCCCAGCTCCCTGCACACTCTGAGCCAATCTTGTAAACCTTTGCTTTTGCGAGGGCGATAGCCGCTCGACATTCCTGGGTTGCTTGTTCATAGACAAGTTGCTCAATCAGGGGCATAGCTTGTTCTGAATCACCAAAGATGCGACTGGCGGCCTCTGTCATTCTGGCCACAAAGTCTGAAAATGGCTCTTGGGGTCCTTGGACAATCTTTGTAAGGTGTCCACTGGACTCTCCCCTTTTTGTGAGGGCCTTCCATGCTTTAATAGCGGCGGCCGACACCTGACCATAGACGCCCCAGATGTAGTTGGTTTGATTAAGGGCATGTTGACCCTGACCTGTCAGCATTTCAAATGTCCACTGCCTCTGATTCTCATCTTCAGCCGTGGCATTAACTCTAGCTTGTGCCTGGGCTGCATCATACCAGAGAGCCTTCCATTCCATGTATTGTCCCATGTTGGGAAGCACTGCTTTCACTGTCGTTTGCCAGTCAGTGGGAGTCATGGCAAAATTAGCAAGCCTTTCCACCTGTAATGTGGTAAAGTTAGCATTGACCCCATAATTACGAACGGATTCGGCCAATTCTTTAATTTGATTGTAATCTACGGGGTATGTACTCTTCCGCCTTCCACATTCTCGAATACTGGAAAAGCCATTTGTATTTTCTCCGTTCCTCTAAAGGTAAAAAGGAGTCAGTACCAGTATTCAGCCGAAGCTCATATGGCGGAGGCGCTGAGAAGCGTGAGCCCGCCGGATTTATAGGCGGTGGCCTCACATTCATTTTGTTTTCAGTGGCCGGTGTCTATCAGGGTGATATCTTTTTCCTCATACCGTGCCACCTCCTCCTCTAGACCACCTTCTTCGCTAGAATCCAGAGTGTCAGAATCAGAATTATCTAGCTCCAAGGCTTCTAGCTCTACTGCAGGGTATAGACTAGATTCTGGCTTTTTCTTTTTCTTAGATTTGTTAAGGGGTGAATGATAACTCCTTCTTTCTCTCCCCCTTTCTTAACTTCCTGGGGAGGGCCTTTTTTCTTAGACATGTCTTTTCTTTTGCGAGCTCCCATTCTCTCACTCCGTTCAGTTTCTGACATGCTATCCTGAACTTCCTCTAAGGTTCCCTGACTTTCTATTATAGCAGGGTGACAGGCCTCATCCTCCAAGCAGTTTTTAACTAGCTTCCAAATGGCTTTGGTACCTAAGCAGAGATCTCCTTCTGCATGCTTCCTGTCTAGTTCTTTACCTAGCTTGTTCCATGAGGCCACAGTGAGGGACCCGGAACAAGCATACCATGGTGCCACTCTATCTACCTCCTTCACAAAATTTTGAAGTGTTCGTGGTGCAATTTTAAGATCTCTTTGTTTTAGCACAGTCTGTAAGGCTGTAACCACTGACTGTGACGACCCCATCGCGCTGACAGCTTATCTAAAACAGCGCTCAACTCCGTTACCAGACTGACAGCACCAGACTGACAGCACCAGACTGACAGCACCAGACTGACAGCGCCAGATGGACAGCGCCAGATGGACAGCGCCAGACGGACAGCGCCAGACGGACAGCGCCGTTCTGTCAGCACCAGCCACGATGAAGGAGAAGGACAAACAGGACTAGCACCAAAGCCTCCACTGACCCGTCCCACGGTGATGACAAACTAAGGCCAAAGTCGAGAAAGGGTTGTTCAGGATAAAGCATACCTCTCTGAACCTACGTCCCTGCAGTTCTGAATCCGCCCCGTCTTCCGAGGGGTCTCCCGCGGCGCCGGCGATGTTGAAGAGTTCCGGGTTTCGGCACCAGATGTCCGCGCTACCGTCTCGCCAGCAAGAACGACGCAGAACACTCGGATCCTTCTGCAGTAAAGCTTTAATGCATCTTGAGAGATAGATGATCAGCTTCTTAGAGGAGACCCCAAGCTAAGAAACCCAGCCCCTTATATAAGCCTAGGAGCTCCGAGTGAGATGTGTAGAGCCGGGATTGGTGGTTTGCACATCACCCCAGATGACGTCACGGGAGAGGCACAGTTTAAACGGTTAACTCCAACTGACAGCGACAGTTAACTCCAACTGACAGCGACAGTTAACTCAACTGACAGCGACAGTTAACTCCAACTGACAGCGACAGTTAACTCCAACTGACAGTGGATGTCAGCGCCATCTTCTAACGGCAATAGCGATAGCGAGGGCGGCTCCTCACA